>NW_027331931.1:7817602-7993366 GCF_048418815.1 Hemitrygon akajei
TTCCAAATATTTGGATTTGGAAAATTAATTTGCATTGTAAACACAAGGTCTGGAAGCAACTTGATTCGGCAGCTGATGTTCTCGAGGGGAGATGAAGCGACAGAAAAGAAGCAACGTTTCCAGAGGCAAAATATCAAAGCCCCGGTCATGTCATGATGTGTGCAACGGCTGGACAGAGTTTACCGGTTACATCACCGACCTGCGCAGTGCCAGGAGTCACAGGGAACAGCATCGCTGCAGAATTTGAAGCTTTCAAAATGTCTTATCCGCAGTGTGCGACAGCAGCAATGATTTCAAATGGGCTATAAACATTAGAAAACAGTTTAATATTGTTGCATAGTTGAGCTTTGGAGAGAGACTTACCGGGAAGAGCAATGATAGCGAGGACGGGAAAGAAATCATTTGAATTGTTATTAACGCATGCGTAATTCGAAGATCTAAGGTCATCCATTCATAATTAGCAAAGACAAACTGAGCAGCCCAGAAGACATTCTTCGGAATTTCTGCCACACTCCACGCTGCTGTTCCCGGACTCTGATCCATTCCGGAACCAGCAAACCTTCCTTCTGCAGCGTGCTCTCTCTCTGTCCCGCTGTGTGGATCGGCGAGTCACTGTGAGTGCCGGAGCGGCTGTTCAGTGAGAGCTCAGTGATTCAGATGCTTATTAATAGGAGAGGGAAACTCCCTTGTGACGCTGAAACCCTCCGTGGAAATGACGATATCGGCACTTAATGAAATGACACGTGCAGTTAACCCTTTTTGCGTAGCAGCTGAGGAGCAGGTGTGGGGAGGTGTCAAATAATATCGATGTATGAAGTTCTATATGTCCATAATTTATTGATAAAATATTCAGTAGATTTCACAAAAAAACTGAGTAAAATTCGAAGATGTTAGAATAAAACGTGCAGATTCTATCATTAAGCTCTTTTAAAGAAAAGCGGTATATGTTTCAAAAGCTTACTTTTGAATATTGTGATTGAAAAGCAGGGTGGTATGAGTATTTGGCTTAAGGAGAGAGAGAGTGAGAGCGAGAGAGGGAGAGAAGCGAGAGGGACGGGAGAGGAGAGAGAGGACTGACAGAGAGAGAGGGAGAGGAGAGAGGGGAGAGACTGAGAGAGACAGAGAGAGACTGAAGGAGGGAGGGAGAGAAGGAGAGAGGGGAGAGTGAGAGAGACAGAGAGAGACTGACAGAGGGGAGGGAGGGGAGAGAGGGGAGAATGAGAGAGAGACAGTCACAGAGAGAGAGACTGACAGAGGGAGGGAGAGAGGGGGGAGAGACAGAAGAGGACAGTCAGGGAGAGAGACAGAGAGAGACTGACAGAGGGAGAGAAGGAGAGAGGGGAGAGTGAGAGAGAGAGACTGTCAGAGAGAGAGAGACTGACAGAGAGAGAGAGAGAGAGAGAGAGAGAGAGAGAGTGAGAGAGAGAGAGAGAGAGAGAGAGAGGAGAGAGAGAGAGAGAGAGAGAGAGACTGACAGAGGGGAGGGAGAGGGGGGGAGAGACAGAAAGAGACAGTCAGGGAGAGAGACAGAGAGAGACTGACAGAGGGAGAGAAGGAGAGAGGGGAGAGTGAGAGAGAGACTGTCAGAGAGAGAGAGACTGACAGAGAGAGGGGAGGGGAGAGAGGAGAGAGTGAGAGAGAGACAGTCACAGAGAGAGACAGACAGATAGAGAGAGAGGAGATTATTATTCTCTGCCCTCGGTCTTTCTGTTCCTTTTCACGTGTTTCATGGCCAATTTTCACATCATCATAATACAGTAGAATTGTTCATGAAACATGTGGGGGAGAGTTTCTGAATTACAAAACCTTTGGCATTGGGACAGTTCCACTCTTTTGACCTCAGTAGTCCGTGTCCAGTGGCACAAAACGACCTCTTTCTTGGTTCCAGTGAAGAACTGTGAGTTCATCTGTGTCTTGACAGGCCCTTCGCTCTCTCCGGAGCGTTGCAGTACCGAATGTAAACAGATATTCTCATGATCAAAATCACGTTTAATATCACCGGCATGTGCCGTGATATTTGTTAACTGAGCAGCAGCAGGTCAATGCAATACTTAACATAGAAAAAGTAGATAAAATAAGTAAAGTAAATACATCGGGTGTATAGTGAATTTTAAAAATCGTGCAAAACAGAAATAATATATGATAAAAATGTGAGATAGTAAGCGCGGGTTCAATGTCCATTTAGGAATCGGATGGCAGAGGGGAAGAACCTGTTCCTGAATCGCTGAGTGTGTGCCTTCAGGCTCCTGTACCTCCCCCCTGATGGTACCAATGAGAAAGGGGTATGCCCTGGGTGATCGGGGTCCTGAATAATGGACGCTGACACCGCTCCAGCATGACGTCCTGGGAACTTTACAGGCTAGTATTCAAGATGGAGCTGCCTAAATTAACGACCCTCTGCAGCTTCTTTCGGTCCTGTGCAGTAGCACCGCACCTACCCCCCCCCCCCCCAACAACCCTCCATACCAGACAGTGACCCAGCCTGTCAGAATGCTCTCCCGTCTATAGAAGTTTTTGAGTTTATTTTGTTCACATACCAAATCTCTTCAAACTAAAAATGAAGTATAGTCTTTGTCTTGCCGTCTTTATAGCTGTTGGGACCAGGTTAGGTCCTCAGATAAACAGACACCCAGGAACTTGAAACTGCTCCTCTCTCCACTTCTGATCCCTCTGTGTGGATCGGTATCTGATCCTTTGTCTTGCCGTTCCTGAAGTCCACAATCAGCTCTTTCGTCTTACTGATGTTGAGTGCCAGGTTGTTGCTGAGACACCACTCCACTAGTTGGTATATCCGTTCCTGTGCGCCCTCTCGTCTCCATCTCATATTCGACCAACAATGGTTGTATCATCAGTAAATTTATAGATGGTATATGAGCCACGTCTAACCACACAGTCATGTGTATAGAGAGTACAGCAGTGAGGTAAGCACACAGCCCTGAGGTGCACCAAAGTTGATCGTCAGCGTGGAGGAGATATTTTCACGAATCCGCATAGATTTTCGTCTTCCAGTTAGGAAGTCGAGGATCCAATTGCAGACGGAGGCACAAAAGGCCAGGTTCTGTAACTTCTTAATCACGATTGCGGAATGATGGTGTGAATGCTGAGCTATTGTCACCAAACAGCATCCTGCACAGGTGTTTGTATTGTCCAGGTGGCTAAAGCCGTATGACGAGCCATTACGAATGCTTCTGACGTTGACCTGTTGTGGCGATAGGCAAATTGCAGTGGGTCCAGATGTTTGCTGAGGCAGGACTTCACTCCAGTTATGAACATCCTCTCAAAGCATTTCATCACTGTAGATGTGAGTGCTACCGGGCGATAGTCATTAAGGCAGCTCACATTAATCTTTTTAGGCACTGGTACAATTGTAGCTTTATTTGAAGCAGTGGGAAATTCTGCCCGGAGCAGTGAGAGGTTGAAAATGTCCTTGAATACTCCCACCATTTAGGTGACAGGTTTTCAGAGCCTTACCAGGAATTCCATCGAACCTTTCACCTTGTGAGGGTTCACTCACTTTAAAGACAGCCTAACATCGGCCTCTGAGACGAAGATCACAGAGTCACCGTGACCAGCAGGGATCTTCACAGCTGTAGTTATATTGGCGCGTAGAAGACGTTGGGTACATCTGGTAGTGAAGCATCGCTGCCATTCATGCCATTGGGCTTCGCTTTGTAGGACGTAATGCCTTGCAAACCCTGCCAGAGTTGTCGTACATCCGATGTCGCCTCCAACCTCTTTGGAAATTGTCACTTCACCCTCCCCAAATCATACCTGTTTTTCTGGTACAGACACTGGTCGCCAAATGTAAATGCCACAGATCTAGACTTCAGCAGACAACGTACCAACTGGTTCAGCCATGGCCTTTGGTTTGGGATTGTACAGTAATTCTTTGTAGGCACACTCTCATCCACACAGTTTTATTGAAGTCCGTAACAACTACATCATACTCATCCAGATTCGAAGATGAATCCCTGATACAGTCCAGTCCACCGATTCAAGGCAGTTCTGTAGTCGCTCCTGTGCTTCCCTTGTCCAAACCTTCTTGGTCCTCACTTCTCTTGCTGTAGTCTTCGGTCTCTGCCTATACTTGGGGGTAGAAGTACAGCCAGGTGATCAGACTTCCCGAAGTGAGGGCGTGGAATAGGACAGTTCGCATTCTTGGCGGTGGTGTAGCAATGGTCCAGTGTGTTGTTTCCTCTGGTACTGCAAGTGATATGTTGATGGTAATTGCTTAGTGATTTTTTCAGACTGGCCTGGTTGACAATTCCCAAACCACTGGTGAAGGCGTTAGGGGGCGCTGTTTCGTGCATGATGATCCCATTATTCCTTCCTTGTGCCACCGAAAGTACGGTTCACACCATTTACGATGGTGATTGATAGGTTCGTTGCCTAAGGTAGAGGGAATCAATTTTAGAAAACCTAGCATATTTATTTTTCAACAAAGTTCCCTTCTACACGTACGCACATAGTCCAGCGGTGGTGGAGCATACGGATCCCTTCATTGTAGAAGTGGCCCACAGCAGGGGTGATTGATAAGTTCGTGGCCTACGGAAGAAGGTGATGAGTTATTCCCTTCAAACTCTCTGCATTTTCACCCAAAGAGTTGAACTGCACGTGCATGTAACAGAGCGTCTTGGACCTGCTGGTGGGCCACAGCAAGGATTATTAAGTTCGTGGCCTAAGCTAGAAGGAGATATACAGCTCTCGTTACATGCACGTACAGGTCAACTCTTTGAGTAAAAATGCAGGAAGTTGGAATTTAACAACTCATCTCCTTCAACCGTAGACCACGAACTTATCAATCACCCCATGCTGTGGACCACTTCTGGAGGTCCAAGACGCTGACTTATACAAAGAAGGGATCTGTATGCTTCACGACCACTGGACTAAGTGTGTAAATGTAGGAGGGGACAATGTTGAAAATTAAATGTGCTTTCTAAAATTAAATGTGTTTTCTAAAATTGACTCCTTTTACCTTAGGCCACGTACTATCAATCACCCCTCATAGGTTATTGATTGAAACGTCTGTTTTCTCTCTAACAACCTGGAAACGAGTAGGATGATGGTCATTCGTCACAGACGAGTTCTCCACTGACACAGAAGCCGCTTGACCCGTCTCGTTCCCTCACAAGTGATCGAGTGCAACAGTCTGTCTTTCAGTATAAACTTCATTTCATTACTCAAAGCGGTGCCGAAGGCACAAAGCACATTTGACCCAATCTTCATCGGTGGCACTTCGGCAGTTTTGGGCAATAATTCATCAGTTGTTATTATTATTATTATTATTATTATTATTATTATTATTATTATTATTATTATTATTATTATTATTATTATTATACTCGCCTACCTGTCTCTGAATTCCACAAGTATTCTCATCTCTACTCTACCCGTAATAACGTGTCGCTCGTCATGTTGTTGTCGGACTCAGGCTCTAAAACAGGACGCGGATTGTATTTATAGTGATGTATGGCACCTTTTATGAGTTTGCCGTTTAAAGCAACATTTTGGTGAATGATGTTTGCCACGTGATCGTGTCCGTGTCAGTAACCAGATGAGAAGCTCCCGCACTGGAAGCTGGTCACGAAGGTTCAGTCGCTCGGCATTCACGATGAGGTAGTAAATGGGATCAGACATCGGCTTTGTAGTGGAAGCCAGAGAGTGGAGGGAGATTGTTGCATCTCTGACTGGAGGCCTCTGACTCCTACAGTGCCGCAGGGAGCAGTGCTGGGTACTTTTTTGTTTCTCGTCCATATCAACCATCTGAATGATAATGTGGTTTACTGGAAATCTGCGGATGACAACCTGATTGGAGGTGTAGTGGACAGCGAGGAAGGCTGTAATGACTTACAGCGGGATCCGCACCAGCTGGAGAAATGAGCTGAACATGGCTGAAGGAATTTAACGCAGACAAATGCGAGGTGTTGCTCTTCGGTAGAACTAACCAGGGGAGGTTGAACGGTCGGGCACTGAGGAGTGCGGAAGAACAAAGGGAGCTGGGAATACAGGTCCATAATCTGTTGGAAGTGGCGTCACAGGTAGATAGGGTCATAAAGAAAGCTTTGGGCACATTGGCCTCCATGTATCAAAGAGTTAAATACAGGAGATGGGACGTCACGCTGTATGATACATTTTTGAGGAAATTTACAAAGATGTTGCCGGGTCTGGAGTTCATGCTCTTCCGTTGGCTAACAATTCCTTCTGTCGTGATACTTCCTTCATTTTTTATCCTTGTGCTTTCATTTATTTCAGTTCGTTGGAGTGGTGAATCATGTTTCCATTAATGAAAATATATCCTTAGAAGTTTTATCTGACTGTTGTATAAAGTATTTATGTTTTATTCTGTTCATCCTTCTTTCCCAGGTGGAGTTAATATAAATGGGTTTGAGTGTACATGGTGTTTTCTAAAATTCCTCATTTCCGTCCTTACTTTCCTTTGTAAGTTTTCCAGATCGGTTTCAGACCGGGATATTATGTGATATATGTGTTATACACGTCAACATGTATTATTTTGTTTTTCTCGGCTCAAGCTGATAAAACCAGAGGTCCGGGCACACTCATTTCTCAATTGCTCAAAACTTTCCGACTATTCTAATGGTGGTCAGTATTGAGCTTTTCTGGAGATTTACTGACATACTGCTGTGTGAGGGTGGTGACGGGTGAGGAGGATGGGGAGATGGAGGAGGTGAAGCGTGCGGACAGAGGAGAGAAGATGGTGAGGGAGCTACACACACTCAGACAGCGATTTGAGAAGTTGCAATCTCTCTCACCCAAGCACAGTAACCAAGACAGCACAAGGGGAGGGGTCTGAGTTTCCCATTCTCGCTCCGTTCGCCAGTTCCTCCTGTTCCCGAGCGCGGTGCGAGTTTCTGCTGCTCTGAATGGAGCCTTTCACGCGTCGCTGATCCGTCCACATCTCGTCTCCGATTGACACTCATCCTGACATTCACTGTCTCTCTTTAATTATCACTCTATTTTTTTACTCACTCCCTTCCTCGGCCTCTCTCTCTCTCTCTCCTCTCTCTCTCCTCTCTCTCTCTCTCTCTCTCTCTCTCTCTCTCTCTCTCTCTCTCTCTCTCTCTCTCTCTCTCTCTCTCTCTCTCTCTCTCTCTCTCGATGTTACTCACCGTTCTGTCGGACTTATCCTCTCACTCTCTCCCTCTTGGGTTTGCTTTCTGTTTTTTTTCTGTCCTCTCTCCCGTATTTTCTGCCTGTCTGACTGCCCATCTCCTTTTATTCTCATTGCCTGTAAATAATCATCTATAACAATTCCTCTCTCTTCTCTCTCTGTCCTCGCATAACCTCCCGTGGGGAGTGTCTGCGGTTTGGGATTGAGAGAAAGGGACTGCGGCATTAAGGAGAATGGGGCGGGGAAGAGAGCGATAGATAGATAGATAGATAGATTAATTGAGAGAGAGAGAGAGAGAGAGAGAGAGATTTACCGCCACCACACCTGTCACACTCACCGTTACCGTAGATGTGAAGGGGGGGGGCGAAAAGAGGGAAACAGCAGAGAGAGAGAGAGAGAGAAGAGGAGAAAGGGCTCTGGGACTGAAAGTCTGAGGCAGACAGAGGAGGGTGAGGGAAGAGTTGAAAAGGACCCTGGAGGAAGAAAACCCTGCCTAATTACCATCAGCATAAATATTTCATTGATTCTATTATGGATATTATTTTATTTTGGTTTTCTGGGTATGCCTGCAAGAAAATGAATCTCAGAGCTGTATATGGTGGCATAGATGTACTCTCATAATAAATTTGTTTTTAACTTTGTAAGAGCCTGTTGGAGAGAGAGAGAGTCTGGCAGGGCGGAGAGAGAACGACTGAGGAGGGAGGAGAGTCAGGCGGCTGAAAGGCTAGTAAGGGAGGGAGAGACCGTTTGGAGATAATCCAGGAGGAGAGGGAGAGAAATCGTACATGAGAGAGCAGCCGGAGTGAGGGGGAGATTTGAGATGCGACCGGGGATATAGAAACAGGACGAGGGGGCATGGGGAGGGTAGAGACACTGGGGTCCTAGAGGCATAGAGAGTAAAAGAGGGTAGGAAAAGACCGGTAGGAGCAAGAGCGCGGGAGGGTTAGAGAGACATGGGAACAGCCGGCGAAAAGAAATAAATGGTGGTGAGAGAGGCTGGAGGGCAGGGTGGGGGAGAGAGAGATGGAGCCGGAAAAAGGGACAGAGGGGGAATAGTGGGGAGTGAGGGTGAGAGACTGAGTGAGTGGGTAATAAACGACGCAGGGGCGATGATCGCTTTACTCATTTCGTCTCCTCTCCGCAACTTTCCTTTCTCCCCTCCCCTCCTCAATCCGATCCCTCCCTCTCAGTCCTGCCCCCTGTTTACCAGCCCGCACCGACAGACCTCTCCTTCACCTTCTCCAACAAGCCCGCGCCCACTCCTGCCTTTGGCGGGCCTCAGTGACGACACTTTCCCCACCGGAGAGCCTGAAGGATTCGTGCCGAGCGACCTGAGAAGGGGAGGGAAAATCAAGGCGGTACTTTGGAGATGGGAGGGGCGTTGTAACGGTGCCTAACCCTAAACCTAGCCCTAACCCATTCCTCCCCATGGTTACCCCTCAGTGTTCCAGCTTCCTTGTTAAGAGTCGCCCTGTCCCATCCTTGGCATCCGTCACTCCTTAAACACTTCGCTCTCTGTAGAGAAGGAACGCGCAGTTCCAGAGTTTTCAGTCTCTCGATCCCTATAGGTAAAACACCAAAATATGTGCGCTGTATTTCCCCCGCGTTTCTTTCACATTGGAATCCGGCGACGTGTCTGTCCTCGCCTTCCCCCCCTCGACCAGACTGAGGCTTTATAAAAAACTACAGCAATTGCACCCCACATGGCGGACTGACATTCGCATTTCCACAAAACTAGCATCGACTTTTCAAGCTTCCGTTAACACTGAGATTGCCAGAAGTTTCCGGAATCCTTGGTCTCGGTCAGCGATACCCGGGACACGATCTCCAGTCTCGAACTGCGAACTGGGGGAACTGGACCGCTGAACAGGAGAGGTTTCGGGAACACAGAATCTCACGCTGGAGCGGGGCAGTGCATCCGCACCAGGTGGACGGTGGGACTTGCAGGACAGAACTGTGGGTCACCAGGGCGGCGCTGATCTACACTGACAAACGTAGGTCGTCCCACTCGGGAAGAGAGGGGAATATACACTGGTGAATGCAGAAAAAAAAAACGATTGAAAGGATCGTCAGTTGAGCTGGAGTGAGGAATCATGCGCGATAGTAAAGCGAGTGCGGAACGAGACGAACACGTATTTACACGGGTCCCCTTTGGTGCAGAGATTGTCTACAATGTGGTGAATTAGTTGAGCCAGGCAGGGAAACATCATTAATTCATGACATCCTTCCAGCAATGAGAGCCAAGGGATGTTTTATCGCGTCCTTCAGTTGCTCCCTGAACTTGGTCTGGGTGACGGCGTAAAGGGCCGTGTTTGTGCAGCAGCTCAGAAGCTGCAGCATCGAGCCCAGTTCTCGCAGAGAATCCGGAGGAAGCTTCACCGCAGAGATATCAGCCAGTCGGTTCCACAAAGAATAAACAGTGAACGGTCCCCACAGCAGGACGAAATTGCCAGAGATGATCAGCAGTAAAACGAGGGATTTCCTGCGGCTCTCCATCTCCGGGTCCCTGGCACCCTGTCCCTTGTCAGCACACCGGAGTCTCCTGCGCCCTCTGCTGGTGACTAAAACATGCCGGACGGTCAATGCATTCGTCAGGAGAACCAGCAGGAATGGGATTACAGGGGTGAGAAGGTAATGAAATAAGTCTATTGGCATTGCGACAGGAAAAGACAAATAATACACGGTTTGCATACAAATAAATGGAGCAATTATCCATGAATAATGCCCTGAGAGCCGAAAATACCAGTAAATGTTCCTTAAGCAGCTGATCACTGTCACTGTTCCCAGAATCACAGCCGCAGTTTTCCCGGTGCAGTATTTTGTTTTCAGCTTCTGGCAACAAATGGCCACAAACCGGTCAAAGGTGAAAGTGACGGTGAACCAGACCGAACAATCGGTGGCGGCGTTAAGCAGGACGGCGTGGATTTTACACACTGGTGTACCCGCAGCCCAGAGGACAAGTTTCACTGGCACGTAAGTGTACGGAATCTTGCTGAATATCAGGTCCAGGACAACGACCATAAGATCCGCCGCTGCCATGGCAACCAGGTAGCGAGTGACAACTCTAGAGAGACCGCACTTTCCTCTGGACAGGATTAAAATCGTCACCAGGTTCACTGCGAGGAGGAGAAAAATAAATAATATTCAAGTGACACACATCAGGAAGCATTTTCTGTTAAGAATTTGTCCGATTTGTGGCTAGTGTGTAGATTTGTGGCTGGCGCTTAGTCGAGAGGGCTGTTGGCTGCGAGAATGTTCCGGCTTTAGATTATATTTCCAAATATTTGGATTTGGAAAATTAATTTGCATTTTAAACACAAGTTCAGGAAGCAACTTGATTCGGCAGCTGATGTTCTCGAGGGGAGATGAAGCGACAGAAAAGAAGCAACGTTTCCAGAGGCAAAATATCAAAGCCCCGGCCATGTCATGATGTGTGCAACGGCTGGACAGAGTTTACCGGTTACATCACTGACCTGCGCAGTGCCAGGAGTCACAGGGAACAGCATCGCTGCAGAATTTGAAGCTATCAGAATGTCTTATACGGAGTGTGCGACAGCAGCAATGATTTCAAATGGGCGATAAACATTAGAAAACAGTTCAAAAGTGTTGCATAGTTGAGCTTTCGAGAGAGACTTACCGGGAAGAGCAATGATAGCGAGGACGGGGAAAGAAAAATCATTTGAATTGTTATTAACGCATACGTAATTCGAAGATCTAAGGTCATCCATTCATAATTAGTAAACATAAACTGAGCAGCCCAGAAGACATTCTTCGGAATTTCTGCCACACTCCACTCTGCTGTTCCCGGATTCTGATCCATTCCGGAACCAGCAAACCTTCCTTCTGCAGCGTGCTCTCTCTGTCCCGCTGTGTGGATCGGCGAATCACTGTGAGTGCCGGAGCGGCTGTTCAGTGAGAGCTCAGTGATTCAGGTGCTTATTAATAGGAGAGGGAAACTCCCTTGTGACGCTGAAACCCTCCGTGGAAATGACGATATCGGCATTTAATGAAATGACACATGCAGTTAACGCTTTTTGCGTAGCAGCTGAGCAGCAGGTGTGGGGAGGTGTTGTCAAATAATATCGACGTATGAAGTTCTATATGTTCATAATTTATTGATAAAATATTCAGTAGATTTCGCCAAAAAACTGAGTAAAATTCGATGTTAGAATAAAACGTGCAGATTCTATCATTAAGCTCTTTTAAAGAAAAGCGGGTATATGTTTCAAAAGCTTACTTTTGAATATTGTGATTGAAAAGCAGGGTGGCATGAGTATTTGGCTTAAGGAGAGAGACAGTGACAGCGAGAGAGTGAGAGAAGCGAGAGAGACGGGAGAGGAGAGAGAGACTGACCGAGAGAGGGAGAGGAGAGAGGGGACTGAGAGAGAGACAGAGAGAGACTGAAGAAGGGAGAGAAGGAGAGAGGGGAGAGTGAGAGAGACAGAGAGAGACTGAAGGAGGGAGGGAGAGAAGGAGAGGGGGAGAGTGAGAGTGAGAGAGAGAGAGAGAGAGAGAGAGAGAGAGAGAGAGAGAGAGAGAGAGAGAGAGGAGAGAGAGAGAGAGAGAGAGAGGGAGGGGAGAGACTGAAAGAGAGACAGTCACACAGAGAGAGACTGACAGAGGGAGGGAGAGAGGGGGGAGAGACAGAAAGAGACAGTCAGAGAGAGACAGAGAGAGACTGACAGAGGGAGAGAAGGAGAGAGGGGAGAGTGAGAGAGAGACTGTCAGAGAGAGACTGACAGAGAGAGGGAGGGGAGAGAGGAGACAGTGAGAGAGAGACAGTCACAGAGAGAGAGACAGACAGATAGAGAGAGAGAGGAGATTATTATTCTCTGCCCTCGGTCTTTCTGTTCCTTTTCACGTCTTTCATGGCCAATTTTCACATCATCATAATACAGTAGAATTGTTCATGAAACATGTGGGGGAGAGTTTCTGAATTACAAAACCTTTGGCATTGGGACAGTTCCACTCTTTTGACCTCAGTAGTCCGTGTCCAGTGGCACAAAACGACCTCTTTCTTGGTTCCAGTGAAGAACTGTGAGTTCGTCTGTGTCTTGACATGCCCTTCGCTCTCTCCGGAGCGTTGCAGTACCGAATGCAAAACAGATATTCTCAAGATCAAAATCACGTTTAATATCACCGGCATGTGCCGTGATATTTGTTAACTGAGCAGCAGCAGGTCAATGCAATACTTAACATAGAAAAAGTAGATAAATAAGTAAAGTAAATACATCGGGTGTATAGTGAATTTTAAAAATCGTGCAAAACAGAAATAATATATGATAAAAATGTGAGATAGTAAGCGCGGGTTCAATGTCCATTTAGGAATCGGATGGCAGAGGGGAAGAACCTGTTCCTGAATCGCTGAGTGTGTGCCTTCAGGCTCCTGTACCTCCCCCTGATGGTAGCAATGAGAAAGGGGTATGCCCTGGGTGATCGGGGTCCTGAATAATGGACGCTGACACCGCTCCAAGATGACGTCCTGGGAACTTTATAGGCTAGTATCCAAGATGGAGCTGCCTAAATTTACCACCCTCTGCAGCTTCTTTCGGTCCTGTGCAGTAGCACCGCACCTACAACCCCCAAGCAACTCTCCATCCCAGACAGTGACCCAGCCTGTCAGAATGCTCTCCCGTCTATAGAAGTTTTGGAGTTTATTTTGTTCACATACCAAATCTCTGCAAACTACAAAATGAAGTGTAGTCGCTGACTGGCCGTCTTTGTAGCTGCATCGATGTGTTGGGACCAGGTTAGGTCCTCAGAGAAACAGACACCCAGGAACTTGAAACTGCTCCTCTCTCCACTTCTGATCCCTCTGTGAGGATCGGTATCTGATCCTTTGTCTTGCCGTTCCTGAAGTCCACAATCAGCTCTTTCGTCTTACTGACGTTGAGTGCCAGGTTGTTGCTGAGACACCACTCCACTAGTTGGTATATCTCGTTCCTGTGGTCCTCTCGTCTCCATCTCATATTCGACCAACAATGGTTGTATCATCAGTAAATTTATAGATGGTATATGAGCCATGTCTAACCACACAGTCATGGGTGTACAGAGAGTAGAGCAGTGGGCTAAGCACACAGCCCTGAGGTGCACCAAAGTTGATCGTCAGCGTGGAGGAGATATTTTCACGAATCCGCACAGATTTTCGTCTTCCAGTTAGGAAGTCGAGGATCCAATTGCAGACGGAGGCACAGAAGGCCAGGTTCTGTAACTTCTTAATCACGATTGCGGAATGATGGTGTGAATGCTGAGCTATTGTCACCAAACAGCATCCTGCACAGGTGTTTGTATTGTCCAGGTGGCTAAAGCCGTATGAAGAGCCATTACGAATGCTTCTGACGTTGACCTGTTGTGGCGATAGGCAAATTGCAGTGGGTCTAGATGTTTGCTGAGGCAGGACTTCACTCCAGTTATGAACACCCTCTCAAAGCATTTCATCACTGTGGATGTGAGTGCTACCGGGCGATAGTCATTAAGGCAGCTCACATTAATCTTCTTAGGCACTGGTACAATTGTGGCTTTATCTGAAGCAGTGGGAGATTCTGCCCGGAGCAGTGAGAGGTTGAAAATGTCCTTGAATACCTCTACCATTTAGGTGACAGGTTTTCAGAGCCTTACCAGGAATTCCATCGAACCCTTCACCTTGTGAGGGTTCACTCATTTTAGAGACAGCCTAACATCGGCCCCTGAGACGAAGATCACAGAGTCACCGCGTCCAGCAGGGATCTTCACAGCTGTAGTTATATTGGCGCGTAGAAGACGTTGGGTACATCTGGTAGTGAAGCATCGCGGCCATTCATGCCATTGGGTTTCGCTTTGTAGGACGTAATGCCTTGCAAACCCTGCCAGAGTTGTCGTACATCCGATGTCGCCTCCAACCTCGTTGGAAATTGTCACTTCACCCTCCCCAAATCATACCTGTTTTTCTGGTACAGACACTGGTCGCCAAATGTAAATGCCACAGATCTAGACTTCAGCAGACAACGTACCAACTGGTTCAGCCATGGCCTTTGGTTTGGGATTGTACAGTAATTCTTTGTAGGCACACTCTCATCCACACAGTTTTATTGAAGTCCGTAACAACTACATCATACTCATCCAGATTCGAAGATGAATCCCTGATACAGTCCAGTCCACCGATTCAAGGCAGTTCTGTAGTCGCTCCTATGCTTCCCTTGTCCAAACCTTCTTGGTCCTCACTTCTCTTGCTGTAGTCTTCGGTCTCTGCCTATACTTGGGGGTGGAAGTACAGCCAGGTGATCAGACTTCCCGAAGTGAGGGCGTGGAATAGGACAGTAGGCATTCTTGGCGGTGGTGTAGCAATGGTCCAGTGTGTTGTTTCCTCTAGTACTGCAAGTGATATGTTGATGGTAATTGCTTAGTGATTTTTTCAGACTGGCCTGGTTGACAATTCCCAAACCACTGGTGAAGGCGTTAGGGGGCGCTGTTTCGTGCATGATGATCCCATTATTCCTTCCTTGTGCCACCGAAAGTACGGTTCACACCATTTACGATGGTGATTGATAGGATCGTTGCCTAAGGTAGAGGGAGTCAATTTTAGAAAACCTAGCATATTTATTTTTCAACATAGTTCCCTCCTACACGTACGCACATAGTCCAGCGGTGGTGGAGCATACGGATCCCTTCATTGTAGAAGTGGTCCACAGCAGGGGTGATTGATAAGTTCGTGGCCTACGGAAGAAGGGGATGAGTTATTCCCTTCAAACTTTCTGCATTTTCACCCAAAGAGTTGAACTGCACGTGCATGTAACAGAGCGTCTTGGATCTGCAGGTGGGCCACAGCAGGGATTATTAAGTTCGTGGCCTAAGCTAGAAGGAGATATACAGCTCTCGTTACATGCACGTACAGGTCAACTCTTTGAGTAAAAATGCAGAAAGTTGGAAGTTAACAGCTCATCTCCTTCAACCGTAGACCACGAACTTATCAATCACCCCATGCTGTGGACCACTTCTGGAGGTCCAAGACGATGACTTATACAAAGAAGGGATCTGTATGCTCCACGACCACTGGACTAAGTGTGTTAATGTAGGAGGGGACAATGTTGAAAATTAAATGTGCTAGGTTTTCTAAAATTGACTCCTTTTACCTTAGGCCACGTACTTATCAATCACCCCTCATAGGTTATTGATTGAAACGTCTGTTCTCTCTCTAACAACCTGGAAACGAGTAGGATGATGGTCATTCGTCCCAAACGAGTTCCCCACTGACACAGAAGCCGCTTGACCCGTCTTGTTCCCTCACAAGTGATCGAGTGCAACAGTCTGTCTTTCAGTATAAACTTCATTTCATTTCTCAAAGCGGCGCCGAAGGCACAAAGCACATTTGACCCAATCTTCATCGGTGGCACTTCGGCAGTTCTGGGCAATATTTGGGAGGAATTCATCGGGTATTATTATTATTATTTTTTTTACTCGCCTACCTATCTCTGAATTCCACACGTATTCTCACCTCTACTCTACCCGTAATAATGGATCGCTCGTCATGTTATTGTAGACCTCTGACTCTAAAACAGGACGCGGATTGTATTTATAGTGATGTATGGCACCTTTTATGAGTTTGCCACTTAAAGCAACATTTCGGTGAATGATGTTTGCCACGTGATCGTGTCCGTGTCAGTAACCAGATGAGAAGCTCCCGCACGGGAGGCTGGTCACGAAGGTTCAGTCGCTCGGCATTCACGATGAGGCAGTAAATGGGATCAGACATCGGCTTTGTAGTGGAAGCCAGAGAGTGGAGGGAGATTGTTGCATCTCTGACTGGCGGCCTGTGACTCCTACAGTGCCGCAGGGAACAGTGCTGGGTACGGTTTTGTTTCTCGTCTATATCAACCATCTGAATGATAATGTGGTTTACTGGAAATCTGCGGATGACAACCTGATTGGAGGTGTACTGGACAGCGAGGAAGGCTGTAATGACTTACAGCGGGGTCCGCACCAGCTGGGAAAATGAGCTGAAATGGCTGAAGGAATTTAACGCAGACAAATGCGAGGTGCTGCTTTTCGGTAGAACTAACCAGGAGAGGTTGAACGGTCGGGCACTGAGGAGTGCGGTAGAACAAAGAGAGCTGGGAATACAGGTCCATAATCTGTTGAAAGTGGCGTCACAGGTAGATAGGGTCGTAAAGAAAGCTTTGGGCACATTGGCCTCCATGTATCAAAGAGTTAAGTACAGGAGATGGGACGTCACGCTGTATGATACATTTTTGAGGAAATTTACAAAGATGTTGCCGGGTCTGGAGTTCATGCTCTTCCGTTGGTTAACAATTTCCTCTGTCGTGATACTTCCTTCATTTTTTATCCTTGTGCTTTCATTTAATTTCAGTTCCGTGTACTTATCAGAATAGTATATGTTCGTTGGAGTGGTGAATCATGTTTCCATTAATGAAAATATATCCTTAGAAGTTTTATCTGACTGTTGTATAAAGTATTTATGTTTTATTCTGTTCATCCTTCTTTCCCAGGTGGAGTTAATATAAATGGGTTCGAGTGTACATGGTGTTTTCTAAAATTCCTCATTTCAGTCCTTACTTTCCTTTGTAAAGTTTTCCAGATCGGTTTCAGACCGGGATATTATGTGATATGTGTGTTATACACGTCAATATGTATTATTTTGTTTTTCTTGACTCAAGCTGTTAAAACCAGAGGTCCGGGCACACTCATCTCTCAATTGCTCAAAACTTTCCGACTATTCTAATGGTGGTCAGTATTGAGCTTTTCTGGAGATTTACTGACATACTGCTGTGTGAGGGTGGTGACGGGTGAGGAGGATGGGGGAGATGGAGGAGGTGAAGCGTGCGGACAGAGGAGAGAAGGTGGTGAGGGAGCTACACACACTCAGACAGCGATTTGAGAAGTTGCAATCTCTCTCACCCAAGCACAGTAACCAAGACAGCACAAGGGGAGGGTCTGAGGTTTCCCATTCTCGCTCCGTTCGCCAGTTCCTCCTGTTCCCGAGCTGCGGTGCGAGTTTCTGCTGCTCTGAATGGAGCCTTTCACGCGTCGCTGTTCCGTCCACATCTCGTCTCCGATTGACACTCATCCTGACACTCACTGTCTCTCTCTGTCTCTCTTTAATTATCACTCTATTTTTTTACTCTTACTCCCTTCCTCGGCTTCTCTCTCTCTCTCTCTCTCTCTCTCTCTCTCTCTCTCTCTCTCTCTCTCTCTCTCTCTCTCTCTCTCTCTCTCTCTCTCTCTCTCTCTCTCTCGATGTTACTCACCGTTCTGTCGGAGTTATCCTCTCACTCTCTCCCTCGGGTTTGCTTTCTGTTTTTTCTGTCTCTCTCCCGTATTTTCTGCCTGTCTGACTGTCTATCTCCTTTTATTCTCATTGCCTCTAAATAATCATCTATAACAATTCCTCTCTCTTCTCTCTCTCTCCTCGCAGAACCTCCCGTGGGGAGTGTCTGCGGTTTGGGATTGAGAGAAAGGGACTGCGGCATTAAGGGGAAGGGAGCGGGGAAAGAGCGATAGATAGATAGATAGATAGATAGATAGATAGATAGATAGATAGATAGATAGATAGATAGATAGATAGATAGATAGATAGATAGATAGATTAATTGAGAGAGAGAGAGAGAGAGACATTTACCCCCACCACACCTGTCACACTCACCGTTAGAGTAGATGTGAAGTGGGGGGGGGCGGCGAAAAGAGGGAAACAGCAGAGAGAGAGAGAAGAAGAGAAAGGGCTCTGGGACTGATAGTCTGAGGCAGACAGAGGAGGGTGAGGGAAGAGTTGAAAAGGACCCTGGAGGAAGAAAACCCTGCCTAATTACCATCAGCATAAATATTTCATTGATTCCATTATGGATATTATTTTATTTTGGTTTTCTGGGTATGCCTGCAAGAAAATGAATCTCAGAGCTGTATATGGTGGCATAGATGTACTCTCATAATAAATTTGTTTTTAACTTTGTAAGAGCCTGTTGGAGAGAGAGAGAGTCTGGCAGGGCGGAGAAAGAACGACTGAGGAGGGAGGAGAGTCAGGCGGCTGAAAGGCCAGTAAGGCAGGGAGAGACCGTTTGGAGATAATCCAGGAGGAGAGGGAGAGAAATCGTACATGAGAGAGCAGCCGGAGTGAGGGGGAGATTTCAGATGCGACCGAGGATATAGAAACAGGGCGAGGGGGCATGGGGAGGGTAGAGACACTGGGGTCCTAGAGGCCTAGAGAGTAAAAGAGGGTAGGAAAAGACCGGTAGGAGCAAGAGCGCGGGAGGGTTAGAGAGACATGGGAAGAGCCGGGGAAAAGAAATAAATGGTGGTGAGAGAGGCTGGAGGGCAGCGTGGTGGAGAGAGAGATGGAGCCGGAAGAAGGGACAGAGGGGGAATAGTGGGGAGTGAGGGTGAGAGACTGAGTGAGTGAGTGGGTAATAAACGATGCAGGGGCGATGATCGTTTTACTCATCTCGTCTCCTCTCCGCAACTTTCCTTTCTCCCCTCCCCTCCTCAATCCGATCCCTTCCTTTCAGTCCCGCCCCCTGTTTACCAGCTCGCACCGACAGACCTCTCCTTCACCTTCTCCAACAAGCCCGCGCCCACTCCTGCCTTTGGCGGGCCTCAGTGACGACACTTTCCCCACCGGAGAGCCTGAAGGATTCGTGCCGAGCGACCTGAGAATGGGAGTGAAATTCAAGGCGGTACTTTGGAGATGGGAGGGGCGTTGTAACGGTGCCTAACCCTAAACCTAGCCCTAACCCATTCCTCCCCATGGTAACCCCTCAGTGTTCCAGCTTCCTTGTTAAGAGTCGCCCTGTCCCATCCTTGGCATCCCGTCACTCCTTAAACACTTCGCTCTCTGTTCTCCCTCTCCACTCTATCACTGCCTATCTCACCCTGGCTGGCGGCCATTTTGTGATGATTACTATTGACAACCGCTCTCCATCTATCGTAGAATGATATACACCCTTTTCCTCACCTTCCACTCACTTCCCTTCCTGTTTATTCAATCTCAACTCCGCATCCCTTCTCTCCTTTCCCTCGGTGCTCCTTCTCCCGACTCTCCATTTAACCTTCTGCCTGC
This sequence comes from Hemitrygon akajei, assembly GCF_048418815.1. Lineage (NCBI taxonomy): Eukaryota > Metazoa > Chordata > Chondrichthyes > Myliobatiformes > Dasyatidae > Hemitrygon > Hemitrygon akajei. Next base: position 7,836,775 of record NW_027331931.1, read on the forward strand.
AGCCAATGTGTGACAGTGCGTGACCCTCCCTCCCACTTCTTCCACCACGAAGTGTGTCACTCCCTCACACTCACCATCTTGTCACCCTCCTTTCCCATCCCATCACTCGCAAACCCCTTCCCTCCCTCCCCTAGCTTTCCTCTCCCCGCCATCTCGATGCTCGGCATCCTATGCTGGTTGGCTGCCATTGTGCGATGACAATTTTCCCCTCTCCTCATCTCCCTCTCTCTCTGTGTTACCCGTTGAGTCACTCCCCTACTCACCCCGTCACTCCTGAACCCTCCCCTCTCTGAGCCCTTGTCCTTTCTCCCGCCATCCACCACATCCTGGCTGGTGATCACTTTCTGATGGGAAATTTCGCTCCCCCTCACCCGATCCCTTCCCTCCGTCGTTGAATGTGTCGCGCCCTCTCCCTCAGCTGAGACGCTCAACTTTCCACCCCATCGGCCCAAACACTTGGTTTAACTACATAATGCCTCATAGGCATGATTTAATACTCACAAATCAATGAATCTGTTGTAAAAAAAAGATCACTCCCTACTTGTACATAGTTCTTCCCTTTTTGATGTTTTTTCTCTCCACTCTTTTCTATAAGTGTGCACCTCAGATAAATACTTTGTGGAGATTTGCGATATATATGATTATATGATATATACGTACAATGTCTGAAATACATCTTATGGAAATGTTTGTTTGATGATGAACTTCAAAAAAAAAAAAAATTACAAAAAGAAAACGTCACTCGCCTCACTCTCCCCATCCTGTTCCTCCCCTCCCTGTCCAATCAGGCCACTCCCGTCCCATTACATCCTTTCCCTTCCCATCCCATTACTTCCCCTCCGTCCCCGTCCCATCTCTTCACCTCCCTCCCAGTTTCATCCATCGAGCTCCCTCCCCGTCCCATTACTTCCCCTCCCTCCCCGTCTCATCACTCCCGCTCCCTTCCTGTCGTTTCACTCCTCCTCTGCCCGTCTGTATCTTATCCATGTCGGCCACCAGTTTGTGACAGGAACTTTCGCTCCTCCCCTTTTCGTCCCCTATTGAGTCAGTGACTTCGCCACGTTCACCGTCTCATCAGTCCACTCTTCGTCCCATCACTCCTCTTCCTCCCAAACCCCTCACCCCTCCTCTCCTAAACTCACATGTATATGTGTATGTGTTAATATCTGAAAAAAATACATTAGTTTATTCAGTGACAAAATTATTAGAATTTAAACATATATACTATACGGATGACTATATAAAACACAAATTAAAATACTGTTATTACAATCAATAACACACTCGATCCCGGGATTGTATCCATGCGCACCGCATGTTCCTTCGCCATAGATTCTGTGTGTGACAGTGGCCATTGTAAGTCAGTGTCTCACTGAATACCTGGCGACCACATTAACCACGATTCAGCCATTTTAGGCAGCGCGTCCCTCCCTCTCTTGTGCTCACTTCTACCAAAGCCGGCACTCTCTCCCGAGCAGAGAGTTCAAGTGAAGCGTCGGCCATTTGATGTCAATGTGTCCATCACACCTTCACTGGCGTTCATTTTAACCAAGGAGTTTCAACCCGGCCGAGCGGGGTCTCCTTCAGTCACCACACCTCTCCCTTTGTCACAACAAAATTAGCGGTGGTGACGGCCGTTCTTAAAGGGCGTCTCACTTCATCCCTTCCCGGTGCTCAGTTTAAACAAGGTATCATTAACCCAAAACTCCCCCGTCAGACATTTTAAGCAAAGCGGCGGCAATTTCACGTAAGAGAGTCACTCTTTTCGAATAGATCATTTTACATCGACCCATTGCCCACCCCCCCCTCTTCTCAATGTGGCACTGACTAAATTTTGGCCATTTTACCCGGTGTGTCTTTCCCACCTTGTTGGCCGTTTTAAGTCTGTCCATCATTCTCTCCCTGTCGACCATTGTGACAATGGAATCAGGGACTATTTCAGGTCTGGCCGCCGCCCGCTCTGACTTGTCACCTCCTGTCGTCCATTTTCTCTCAGTGCATTCCTCCATCCTTGGAGACCATTTTCAATGTGTGTGTGCCAATCCCTTCATGGTGACATTGTGATGTTGGCGCGTCACTCTCTCCCTGGTGATGATTTTATATTCTGGCTTTACTCTAGAATCCTATTTTTAATCAGTAAATAATTCCCTCCCCGGTGATAATTTCCAATCAGTGCGTCTTCCCCACCCTGTCGGTAATTTTAACTCTGCCTGTCACTCCCACTCTCTTGTCAGTGTATCACTCCCTCCCTGCTGGCCATGAGAAACAAGGTGACCGCGGCCATCTTAATTCCGCCCATCGCCCCCTCCCTGGCCCCCATTGTCACTCAGCCCATCACTTTCTCCCCGGAGACACTTTCGGGAGTGTGATTATGATCGTCGTCCGTGTGAGTGGACGAGAAGGGACGGAAAATTATCCTCAATTTCAATTTCATCCTGGGCTACTTCTCGACATTAGAAGTCAAATGTGATTGTTAACTGCTATGGTTATGATTCCTATATGTACTCCCCTGCCTGTTTGTGTCCACATCCACCCTCACCGGGTCTGTGCACACTGCATCTCCCCCCACCCGTCTCTGTGATCACTCCCACATATTTTCTGTGTGTGTGTATATAAGGTGCGTATGTGTGTGTGTGTGTGTGTGTGTGTGTGTGTGTGTGTGTGTGTTTCTGGGCGGAGGGGGTGTTGCTTGTGCTACGGTTCCAAGATGAACACAATGAGAGTCTACTCTGCAATCTGTTTTAACTCAAGAACTTAGTTGATATATCTCACAATTCAATGACGTTTTTACAAAGTGTGTGATGGAACGGTGTGGCGGTTGCCTTACTCTGTGTCTGACGCCGGGAGTGTGTGATGGGACGGCGTGGAGGGAACCTCACTCTGTCTGACCCCGGGAGTGGGTGATGAGACGGTGTGGAGGGAGCCTCATCCTGTGTTTGACTCGGGAGTGTGTGATGGGATGATGTGGAGAGAGATTCACCCTGTGTCTGACCCTGGGAGTGTGTGATGGGACGGTGTGGAGGCAGCCTCACTCTAGGTCTGACCCCGGGAGTGTGTGATGGGACGGTGCTATGGGAGATTCTCTCTGTGTCTGACCACGGGTGTGAGTGCTGGGGCGGTGTGGAGGGAGCTTCACACTGTGCCTGACCCCGGGAGTGTGTGATCGGAAGGTGTGGAGGGAGCCTCATCCTGTGTTTGACTCGGGAGTGTGTGATGGGATGATGTGGAGAGAGATTCACCCTGTGTCTGACCCTGGGAGTGTGTGATGGGATGGTGTGGAGGGAGCCTACTCTCTGTGTGACCCCGGTAGTGTGTGATGGGACGACGCGTAGGGAGCTTCACCCTGTGGCTGACCCCTGGAATGTCTGATGGTACGGTGTGGAGGGAACCTCACTGTGTCTGACCCCGAGGGGGAGTGTGATGTGACGGTGTGGAGGGTGCTTCAATCTGTGTTTAACGCCGATAAGTCCATACCCCATCCCTTTGTATTCGGGTCGTTCGTAGACTCACGTCTGATTTAAAGGGTTCAGTTACCCGGGAAGGGGTTGGGTAGCGATGAGATCCTGGGCACCCGGACTCTGCCAGTCCGACCTCCCTCAGCCTGGAGCTGAGACGCTACTGTGTCAGTGTGAGGAGCTCCGACCCACTGTTGCAGTGCACAGGGTGCGGGGGGCAGCAGAAACCTCAAATAAAACTCGAGTCCGGCACCAGGACAGGAAGTTACAGCGGTTTATTGATTTCATCATGACAAATGTAAATTAAACAATGTGTGAGCTGCTGACGTGCGGGAATAAATAAGCTGCTCCCGACTCACTCACAGTCACACACAATTAACTGACCGGCGACAACGAGTGACCGGTTGAATAATCAGTCCCGTTTCTCACCGTCACTCTGCATCGGGGAACCGATGATTATAAAATCACACTTCAGAGGAGCGTCCGAGATCGCTGCAAATCCAGGGTCACTCCCGAAGTATTTGTCAATTTAACATTGTTATATTGGCCAGATTTGCCAAATGCGCCATCTTTAGCAAAGGGAGCAAACGGATTTTCTCCCGGGATATTCCCACCCCAGGACACTGGTGTCCCAGACTGAGCCCCGGCCCCTCGGGATCTTTCTGTCTGTGTAAATCCCCAGGTCTCACCTGGGAGGGGTCTGGAACACGAACGTACGGCGGAAGCCATCCCGCTGGACAACAGGTGGAAATACGTCTTTGCGGGAACATTTCCGATGTCACAGAGCGCGAGAATTGAGCCAGTTCCGTTAGAACAGTTGGGAATTAAACCTGGCGCGCGGCCATTAACGGTAAGCGCCGGAATTAAAGGGGAAGGCGGGGAATTGGCCAAAATGTCCCGAACCCTCTGGGGAGATCTTCACACATTCAGATGTTCACAGGATCCACACTGTCAATTCCGGTCTGGGTTCCTGCAGAGATCTCAGTTCTTTCTTCCCGGTCTCACTGAACCGATTCCCGTCCAGCCTGAAACAGATGGGAGAATAAAATGAAATAAACAGATTACACAACAGTGTCAGTAACAGGGGACCGGGGTTAATGTTTCAACAACACTCACAGACAAATATCACCAGAAAACACGCGGATCCGCTGATATTTTATCATATTGAACATTAACACACTCACCCGATCCACACCAGACTCGGGAGGGTCAGTATGAGGCGGCGGAGAGCGGGGACAGATCGGTCTGTGAGCGAGTTTAATCCCAGGTTCAGCACCGTCAGTGATCGGTTTGTACTGAGAGCGGAGACGAGATCCTCGGCACCAGAATCTGTGAGACCGACATCGCACAACCTGGAGATGAGAGAGAGTGAGGGTGAAGGGCACAGAGAGACAGGAGGTGGTACAAATCCACAGTGTTTATCAGTAACACAATTACTGACCACATTACTGTTCAATGTCAGATACCCAGTGACTGTAACCACAATCACCCAGAGTCTGGTACTTACCACAGTGTCTGTATTTTACACTCCGGGTTCCTCAGAGCCGCAGACACCAGTTTCACTCCTGAATCTCCCAGTTCATTCTTCCCAAGTTTAAACACAAACAGACAGATTCCTGAACAAAGTGATTCAAACCGTGCGCCTGAGTGAATTTCTCTCACTCGGATATTTCAGGAAACATTAAACCCTTCAGTAAATCACTGATCAGAGTTCCCATCACTGTCAATGTCCCTCACTGACCATCTCCAGGGTTTTCACCGAATGTCAGTAAATTAGTCTGTCGGTGTGACCCTGTAAAATCCACATATTCTGTCTCACTCCCCACTGGTTAGAAAAGTGTTGCTGGCGTGAGAGGGTCGGTGGTGGGGGTTGAAGGATGGGAGAACGTCCCACAGAGAGGAAAGTTTCTAAATGGGAAAGTGGCGATGGGAAATGGTGGAAGGACCCCAGCCGAACAAAAGGGATAGGAAGACCGAACCTTCAGAAGGAAGGAGAATGGGGAACAGATGTCTACCAGGCGGAAGGGGGATGGGGAAGAGAGAAATTAAAGAAAGGAATGTCAATGGGGAAGACAGATCCTACAGGAGGAAGGAGAGGGGAAACAATAATCCTACAAGACGAGCGGGTGTAGAAACAGATTGTATGGAATGGGTTAGTCCGAAAATAGGCCCAGAAGAGATGTGGCCATGGTGGCTGGGTATCTAGTAGTGAGCAAAGTCACACAAGGGGAAGGGCAGGGGAGGACAATCTCACAATGGTATTTCTTTCCTTCTCACTGGGACAGTCTGCTGACTGTCTCTTGTCCCTCACCGGGAAGGGGGTGTGAATCTCTGACCCAGCTGCTGCAGTCAGTGTCGGTCTGGGTGTCAGTAACATTGAGAAGGAACTTTTTCAACGGACGTGTCCCAGGCAGCGAGAAACACGGTCATTCCTGTGACTTACAACCATTAAATCAATGGCCGTTGTTCACTCGTCTGATGAAGTCTCCCTTCACAAGGAACCACAGAACCCTCCTTTCCTTAGGAACGACTGACCGATCCCCTGGTCATTTGTCAGAATAATTCATAATTGATTTACTAGATTTACCCAAATTCCTTTACATTGAAGCAACACAATGGGAGTGAGAGGTAAATCAAGTTACCTCAACTCCTGGCACTTGTACAGCCCGGGTCCCAGCCGCTGGATTCCTTCACACTGAACATGGCAATCAACCAGTTCGAGGTGTTTTATTGTATCACAGAGTCCGATGACATGAGACAGGACCGCGCAGTCAATCGGGGTCAGTGTCATTTCACAGATCGAAAGTGTTTCCACAGATCCCAGTGCGGCCTGAGCGAGTCCACGATTCTGAGACTCAAACAGGTAATGCAATGTGTTCAGGAGGCTCCTTTTACCTCCTTCAATCCTTGTGTTTCCAATCTGGCGTTTAACCTCTTCCTTCACCCAGTCAATCACCCGGCAGGTTGTTTCATGAGAAAATGGACCCAGAAACTCCTCCAGGCCCCGAACTGTCATTGGGTTGGAAAGCCCAGCAACAAAACGGAGAAATACCTCAAATCGCCCATCTGTTGTGTTGTGGGCTTCAGTGAGGAATATCAGGATATTTCCGGGATGTGGATTCAGGAATTGTGCGACGGCAGCTACAAACTCTTGGATGGTGAGGTGTGGGAATGTGTACACCACGCTCTGGGCAGAATCCTGTCTCTCCAAAAGCTCCATCAGGAACCCGGACAGGAACTGGGAAGGCTGCAGATTGTAGTTAATCAAATCTCCAGCGATAAACACAATCGTCTTATCAGACACTCCTCTGAAGGCCATCTGACCAACCCTGAGTAACACATCACGGGGGTCCCCAATCTCACGGCCGTGGTTTTTCAGGATGTTGTAAATATAGTAGGAGTACAGTTGGGTGATGGTCTTGAGAATTTGCTGCGGGTCCCTGACTCTTTGTGTGAAGAAGGGGCCCAGTGCCACAGCGACGATCCAGCAGTAGGAAGGGTTATAGCTCATGGTGTACAGGATCTCGTTCTCCTGCACATGTTTGATAACAGCTGCTGCCACCGTCTGATCTTCAAAATGCCTGAAGAAATATTCCTTCCGTTCCTCACCAACAAATCCCAGGATTTCAGCCCAGACACCGATCTCCGCCTTTTCCAATAAATGTAACATAGTGGGACGGGTGGTCACAAGCACTGAACACCCTGGGAGCAGCTTGTGCTGGATTAAACAGTGTACAATGTCAGACACCTTGCACTTGAAATCAGGATCTGTGCATGAGTCCTGAGCGTCTGTGTCCCCCTGACAGTCAGCAAAATCAATTCTGTGTTTGAATTCATCCAAACCATCGAATATAAACAGCAACCCTTCTCGGTTCTTCCAGACATCTCTCAGGATATTCCCAAAGTAGGGATACTGATCCAGAATCAGTTGCTTCAGGCTTATTCTGCAGTTAATGGAGTTTAAATCGCGGAATTTGAAACTGAAGACAAACTGGAATTGTTGGTATATTTTTCCCGTGGCCCAGTCATAAACAATCTTTTGTACCATTGTTGTTTTCCCGATTCCTGGGACTCCGGCTACTACTGCCGAACATCCCGAAGTTGATCGTGTAAAGAATCTTTTCATTTTCCCCCGAAAACTATGTGAGTAACTTTTCTGAAACAGATGAGCAAAGTGGATTTTCTCCTGCTCTCTGCGGAGATGTTTCTCTCTCCACTCCTCGTGGTCTCTGCCTCTTGCCAGCAGCTCATGTTCCACCAGCCTCCGATCTCGAACTGTAGAAATGACCGTGAGCTCAGCGTATCGATCAATCAGCTGGAAAACCTTCACCTTTTCCTTCATCAGGATCGTGTTCACTCTCAGTGTTTCAGTCTGTGTCCGCAGAGTCTCCTTGTGTTTCTGTTGAAGCTCTGAGGATGGACAGAAATATGTTGTCAATGCCTGAGCTGATGAACACAGAACATTCACGTACTTACCCTAATAATAAAAACTTGATAAAGACATTGTTTGTGTGAAATTAAGAGCTCAGAGATAGAGTGTCTGAAAACGAATTATAGCACAGAAACATTTCTGATCTGATTCAGATTCGCTGTTAAAGGCTCAGCTCTCCCCTCTGTTCACAGTTTGCAGATCACCCGGTGTCTCTTATTCTCTGAGGAGCTGGTACAGTCAATGCACCCCCATTACATTCACTATATCCTGAAAAGAGAGGGTGGGCATCACATATTCGTTCCAATGACAAAGGAAAAGAAAAGGGAGGATGTCTGGAAAATAGAGTCTAGGGAGATAGGAAGGAAGCTGAGAAGCTGGAACTCAGACATAGTAATCTCGGGATTACTGCCTGTTTCCACGAGAGTGAAGATAGGAATAGAATGAAGTAGCAGATATATGGCTGAGGAATTGCAACAGGGGGAAGAGAATCGGTTTTTGGATAACTGGGAGAATCTCTGGGACAGGCGTGCCCTGTACAAAATGGACAGGTTGCACGAATCCAAGGGGGACCAATACTCCAGCGGGCAGATTTACTGGAGCTGTTGGGAGTGTTTTACACTAATATAGCGGGGGGGGGGGGGGTGGGAACCAGTATGATAAAGCTGAGGATGAGCCAGCAGGTTGACAAGTAGATGATGGGTGTAACATGAATGTAAGGAAGGACAAGCTCATGATTGGGTTCAAATGTGGATGGATCGAAGTGTTGAATTGTACTTTGAAAAGGCGCAGGTGCAAACTGAAGGTGTTGTATTTAAATGCGCGTAGCATTCGAAACAAGGTGGTCAAACTTTCGGTGCAATTATATATTGGTTGGTATATTGTCGTGGGCGTCACTGAGTTGTGGCTGAATGAAGGCCATAGTTGGGTGCTTAACGTTAAAGGATATTCTTTGTATCAAACGGACAGGGAGGACGACATAGGAGGTAGTTTGATTCTATTGGTTCAAGATGAAAACCAATCTTTCTTTAGAAAGACGTGACATAGGGTCAGAGATAGGGGTAAAACAACATTATGGGAATCATATATAGACCTCTAAATAGTAGCCAAAATGTGGGGTTGAGATTGCAATGGCAGCTGGAAAAGGCATGTAATAAGGCTAACGACAATTGTAAAGAGGAACTTCAATATGCAAGGGGAATAGGAAAATCAAACATACTTAAGGTGTCAGATCGCAAGAGAGGGAATTTTTTGAATACCAGGGCAGCATGTGCTGAGACTACTGGGGAAAGCCTATTTTAGATTCGGTGTTTTGTAATAATTAGTGAGCTTAATTAAAGGAGCCTTTCGCAGACAGTAATCATAATATGATTGAATTCATACAACAATTTTAGAGGGAGAAGCATAACTTTCATGTACCAGTATCGCAATGGAATAAAGCAAATTATAGAGGCATGAGAGAGGAGCTTGCACCGGAGGACTAGAGAGGATACTAGTGGGAACGACGGCAGAGCAGAGATGACTGAAGTTTCTGGGAATAGTTCACAAGGCACAGTGTAGATATGGCCCACAGAGGAAGAAGTTCTCAAATGGCAGGTGCAAGCAACCGTGGTTGACAAAGCAAGTGAAGGATGCCATAAAAGCCAAGGAAGAGGCATATAAGCTAGCAAAAGTGAGTGGAAAGTTGGATGAATGGAAAACGTTTAAAATCCAGCACAAGGCAACAAAACACGCTATAAGAGGGAAAAGATGAAATATGAGAGCTGCCCAGCCAATAGTATAAAGCAGGATAATAAACACTTTTTCACTAATATAAAAAGTAAAAGGGAGTTGAGAGTTGATATTGGACAACTGGAATATGGTGTTGGTGAAATAGTAATATGGGACATATATAAACGCAATTGGTACTTTGCATATGTGTTCACTGTGGAAGACACTAGCAGTGTGCAGTGGTCTGCGAGTGATGGGCAGTAGGAGTGAGTGTCATTACTATTAAAAAACAAAAAGTGTTAGGCATACTGAAATGCCTTAAGATGAATAAGTCACCTGGGCCAGATTGACTACATCTCAGAGTCTTGAGAAAGGTTGCCTGAGAGATGCGGATGCGTTGGTCATGATCTTTGAAAAATCACTGGAGGATTGCAAATATCACTCCACTTTTTCAGAAGGGAGGAAGGCATAAGAAGGGAAATTGTAGGCCAGTTGGCCAAATCTCAGTGGTTGGGAAGGTGTTGGAGTTTCTTATTAAGGTGGAGTTTTCAAGGTACTTGGAGACTAATGACAAAATAAGTCAAAGCATGGCTTCTGTAAAGGAAAATTATGCCTGACAAATCTATTCTTCGAGGAAGTAACAAGCAGGGTGGACAAAGGAGAGTCAATGGATGAGATTGACTTTGATTTTCAGAAGCCATTTGATAAGGTGCAACATATGAGACTGCTGAACAAGGTAAAACCATATGGCGTTACAGGAATGATATTGCGTAATGGCCGGCAGGCAGGAAGCAGCGAGTGGGAATAAAAGTGGCCTATTCTGTTTGGCTGCCTGTGACTAGAAGTTTTCCTCAGGGTCAGTATTGGGACCGCTACTTCTCACATTGTTTGTCAATATTTAAATAATGGAATTGGTGGCTTTGCGGTAAATATTGCGGACGATACAAAGATAGGTGGAGGGGTAGGTAGTACTGAGGAAGCAAGGTGATTGCAGAAAACGTAGACAAATTGGAAGGATGTGCAAAAAAGATGAAAATTGAATGCAAGGTTGCGGAATGTGTGATATTTGCATATTGATAAAATGAACAATACTGCAGATCATTATCTAAATGGGAGGAAGGTCCAAACATCAGGGGTGCAGAGGAACTTAGTATTCATCCAGCAAGCTTCCCAGATGGTTAATTTACGGGTCAAGTCTGTTCTAAAGAAGGCAACTGCAATGTTGGCATTTATTTCAAGGGGAATTGAATATAAAAGAAAGGAGATAATGCTGAGCAATTATAAGACACTAGCCCGGCCGCTCCTGGAGTATTGTCAACCGAATGTTAAAAGGACCAGATAGGGTGGATGTGGAAAGGATGTTTTCTATGGTGGGGGTATCCAGAACTAGAGGGCACAGCCGCAAAATCGAGTGGCGATACTTTAGAACAGGGAAGGAAGACATTTTTTTAGCCAGAGAACAGTGAAACTTTGGAATGCTCTGTCACAAACGGCAGTGGAAGCCATGTCCATGAGTATACTACAGGCGGACATTGTTATTGGTCAGAGCATCAAAGGATATGGTGAAATGGTAGGTGTATGGGGCTGAGTGGGATCCAGGATCACCCATGATGGAATGGCGGAGCAGACTGATGGATAAACGGCCTAATTCTGCTTCCATGTCATGTTCTTATGGATGAATAACAACAAATCTCGGCTCCACTTTGGATCGGATGTGTGAGATTTCCCTTGCTGGAGTTGGATGTTCCAATTGGAATGGTTTGGCTTCAGTTTTGTCAAATCTCCAGATATTCGGCCCTACAGAAAAAGTGTTGTGACAAATGCAAATTGCTTCCTGTCCTCCAGCCACAGCAACAAAACCTGTCTCCCAGACTCTGACAGTCTCTAAACAGGCCTCTAAAGAGACGTATTCAGACTCTCAGAGTGAAATAACAACAAAAACCTCTCTCCCAGACTCTGACAGTCTCTAAACAGGCCTCTAAAGAGACGTATTCAGACTCTCAGAGTGAAATAACAACGAAAACCTATCTCCCAGACTCTGACAGTCTCTAAACAGGCCTCTAAAGAGACATATTCAGGCTCTCAGAGTGAAATACAGACTTTGAGATTTCTGTTCCATCGCTTACCTTTCAGATGCGCGGGCACTTCAGATAAACCCCGCTCAGTGTCCATGTAGGCGAACTGGCCGTCACCTGTTCAAACAGATTAACCTGAATGAAGTCTGTTCTGTGTAATACTGTAAATTCATCAGCATTGACATCTGTAACACACAGTATATTGTACACCGTACCTCGCTCCCGTATTTCATTCAATATTCTGCTCAGCTTCGGTAAGTGGTGATGTAGTTTCACAAAGGATTCCCACATCACCCTCCGGGCCCCGGAGCCCTTCTCCATCACCAGATCCAGGAGGAGTTTGGAAGCGCCCGCTCGGTTTCCCTTCTCCGCGAGCTCAGTCACGCTCTGTAATGAACAATGGGGAATATACTGAGGAGCTGGGGGGATGGGTACAAATCTACCCTGAACGTGGACTGACACAGCTCACCACAGATCACTAACAGCCATTGAAGTGTTCATAGAGAGGGAAAGATTTTAAAAGAAGCGAATGGGGTCAGACGGTACTTTCTGCGCCACGGATGGCAAGGTAATTATCCATTTGGCAAGATTTAGGCTGAGCGGACATCGTGTGAGTGAGCCAGAGATAGAGTGGGGAGCTGTGTCTTGTGTCAGAAGGGTTCAGTGAGCAGAGGCGGAGGCTTTAGGTAGATTTTGGGTAATATTTTACCTCTTTTTTACGGATTGAACAGTGGGAATGCAAAGCAGGATAGTCGAATGCTCTTCCTACAGGGTGCGACGTTCAGTGTCCCCGATAACTACACCTTCAGGAATGCTTCTTACAGACTGCGCTAAGGAATTGGAGCTGGAGCTGGAGCTGGATGAACCCGGGATCATTTAAAAGGCTGAGAGGTTGACGGACAGACTGTATAGGGAGGGAAGGCACAGTCCCAAGGCACAGGACACAGATAACTGGGTGACTGTATGAAGGGGGAAGGGAGCAGGCAGCCACTAGAGGAAACTCCTCTGTAACAGGTATAAGGATTTCAGTTTCGGGATATGGCCTAGCAGACGATCAGCCACGGTGATTATGCCTCTGGCTCTGAGTTTGGCTTTGTGACTCGGAAGGGATGAGAAGAGGTGAACTGCACTGACGGGGGAATTCAATGGTTAGGAGAACAGACTGGAGATTCTATTTATGAGAACAAGATTTCTGGCTGGTGTGTTGCCAAGGTCAGAGGTATTTTGCATCGAGTCTGAAACTTTCTTCAGGGAAGGGTGAGCTGCTGAGGTCGTGGTTCACGTTGATACCAATGACAAGAGTAGGAACTGTAATGAGGTCCTGCAAGGTGATTTCATGGAGTTGGGGGTAAGCTGCAAGGGCAGGTACTCTAGTGCTGTGTTCTCAGGATTGCTACCCATAACGTGTGAATGAGGCCTGAAATAGGACGATAATACAGTCTAACGTGTGGCTGATGAGATGGTGCATTATGGAGGGCTTCAGATGTTGGGATGATTGGGTGCTCTTCCAAGGAAGATGGGACCTGTAGAGACATGATCGTTTTCTATCCAAACTAGTGGGGGACTGATAACCTTGCGGGAAGGGTCGTTAGCGGTATCGGGATGGGGTGGTGTTAAACTGGAGTTGCAGGGGGATGAAGAGCTAGACTGGATAATAGAGTGGCTGTCTGGGAAATATGTTGTTAAGTCGACTTACAGAGTCAGGACACTAAAAAACATAGTGAAACTAATGTTCTGAGTTGCATATTATTTCAATGCAAGGAGGAAAGGCAGATGAGCCTAGAGCATTGGTCAGCACATTGAATTACGGCATTGTAACCATTGATATGATTTGGTAGGAAGAGGTGTAGTCTGGCTTTTCAGCACTCCAGCGTTCCGTTGCGTTAGAACTGATTCAATGGAGCGAGAGGAATTAAAGAAGGAGAGGTGGCATCACTAGTCAGGAAAAATGTCCCTGCATTGCTCAGACAGGACAAACTGGAGGGCTCGTCTACTGACACTGCATGGGTGAAACTGAACATTAAAACAAAGTGATGGGATTATATTATGGAGCACCCAAAAGTCAATGGATTTAGAGGATCAAATTTGTAGAAACATCACAGATAGTTGCAAGAAACAGAAGGTTATGACGGTAGATAATTTTAACTTCCCACTTATCAACTGGGACACCCTTATTGTAAGGGGCTGGATGTGACAGTGCTGATCAAATGAGTTCAAGGAAGTTTCTGTAATCAATATATTGAGGTCATAACTATAGACAGGAATTCTATTAGGGAACACGACAGTGCAAGTGACAGACATGTGTGCAGGTAAACACTATGGATCTGGTGCCATTAGTTTAAACATCATTATGGAACAGGGTAGGTCTGGTCTTCGGGTTAAGAATCGAAATTGGAGAAAGGCCAATTTTAATGGTATCAGAAAGGATCTGACGAAAGTGGGTTGGGACAGGTTGTTTTCTGGTACAGATGTGCTTGCTAAGTGTGAGGCCTTCCAAAATGATATTTTGAGAGTACAGAGTTTGAATGTTCGTGACGGAATAAAAGGCAGGGGTAACATGTTTAGGGACTCGAAGGGTCAAATGAGGTGCTTGATAAGTACAAGAAGTGCAAGAGTTACTAAAGGAGCAAATCTGGAGGGCTAAATTACGGCATGAGTTTGCTCTAATAGACAACGGAAAAGAGAATCCCAAACACTTCATCAAATATATTTGGAACAAAAGTATACCAATGGACAAAATTGGTCCTCTGGAAGTTCAGAGCGGGCCTTTATGCATGAAGCTGAAAATGGTGGGGGAGATGGGGGGAGATTTAAATTGTTTTTTTTTTTTGCATTAATATTTACTCAGGAGATAAACAGATTCTTTAAAACGAAACACAATGGCAGTGAAATCATGGACTCTACACAGAGTACGGATGAGGAGATATTTACTGTCTTAAAGCAGATTAGGGAGGATAAATCCTTCGGGCTTTCCTTCGTATCACATTTGAGGCTAGTTCAGAGATTGTAGGTGCTCCAGTAAAGGTATGTAAAACGTCGGGTCGGATGCGGAAGTGTTGTAGGGTAGCTAATGTTGTTCTGCTGTTTGAAAAGACTGTTTAAGAATAAGCCATGGAATCACAGGTTGGTGAGTCTAACACCAGTGGTGATAAAGTTATTGACATGTATTCTAAGGGACTGAATATGAGTATGTTCCTGGACAAGCATTGATCAGGGATGGCCAACACTGATTTGTGCCTCGTGGATCCCGTTTAACCAATCTTATAGCTTCTCCAGGAATTTACTGAGCAAATAATGAAAACAAGTCAGTGAATGATGTTTACATGAACTTCAGCAAGGCCATTGACAAGGTCCCTCATGGGAGCCTGGTCAATAAGATTAAGCCGCTTGGCATTCATGACATGGCCGCAAGTTAGTTTAGATATTGGATACGCGGGAGAAGCTAAGAGAGGTAGTAGAGGTTTGCTTCTCTGACTGGAGGTCTATGACTAGTGGTGTGCGGCAGCGATCTGTACTGGGTCTGGTGTTTTCTGTCATATATATCAACGCTCTGGATGATAATGTAGTAAACTGGGTCAGCAAACCTGTGGATGACGCCAAGTAGTGACAGCAAGGAAGATTGTTAGACTTGCAGCGGGACTTCGAACAGCTGGAAAAGCGTGGAATGGAAACTGGCAAATAGAATTTAATGAAAGCAAGTTGCGGTGTTGCACTTTTTGAGGACAAACCACAATAGCACTGAGACATTGAACTGAAGGACATTCAGCAGTGCAGTAAAACCAAGATATCAGGCAATACAGATCCAACATTTATTGAAGCTACCTCTCAGAAGGATATAATAAGTTTGAACGAGTGCAGAAAAAATACAGATTGTTCCCAGGACTTGAGGACCTGAGATATAGGGAAAGTTTATATAGGTTAGGACAATATTCCATAGAGTGTAGGAGGACCAGGAGAGATATGATAGAGGTATACAAGTTTATAAAAGGTATAGATAGAGCAAGTGTGAAAAGGCATTTACTACTGAGGTTGGGTGGGACTGGAATTAGAGGTCGTGGGGTAACGATGACAGGTGAAAGGAAATATGAGGGGGAACTTGTTCACTCAGACGTTGCTGATAGTATGTAACGTGCTGCCATCGGAATAAGTCGATGTACATTCGATTTGAGCATTTAACATCAATTTGGATGTTCATTCAATGGGAGAGTGATGGACATCTCCAGTCTGTGATTTAGGCCAGTTAGAAGAGTGGGCTGAACCATGGAATATAGAGTTTAATGCTGATAAATGTAAGGTGCTACATTTTGGTTAGAATAATCCAAATAAGACATACAAGGCAAATGGTAGAGCATTGAAGAATGCAGTAGACAAGAGTGATTTGTAATGATGGTGCATAGTTCCCTGAAGGTGGAATCTCATGTGGATAGGGTGGTGAAGAAACCTTTTGGTGTGTTGTCCTTTATAAATCAGATCATTCAGTATAGGAGTTGGGATGTAATGTTAAAATGGTACAAGGCATTGGTGAGGCTGAATTTAGAGTATTATGTACAGTTCTGGTCACAGAATTATAGGAAAGATGTCAACAAAATAGAGAAAGTACAGAGAAAATTTATTAGAATGTTACCTGGGTGTCAGCACCTAAGTTACGGGGAAAGATTGAACAATGGCCTACTCCTGCACCTATTTTCTATGTTTCTATGTTTAAGTTAGGTCTTTATTATTTGGAGCGTAGAAGGTTGAGGGGGGACTTGATAGAGGTATTTCAAATTATGAGGGGGACAGACAGAGTTGACGCGGATAGGTTTTTTCCATTGAGAGTAGGAGATATTCAAACAAGAGAACATGAATTGAGTGTTATGGGGCAAAAGTTTATGGGTAACAAGAGGAGGAATTTCTTTACTCAGAGAGCGGTAGCTGTGTGGAACAAGCTTCCAGTAGAAGTGGTAGAGGCAGGTTCGGTATTGTCATTTAAAGTAACATTGGATAGGTATATGGACAGGAAAGGAATGCCGAGTTATGGGCTGAGTGTGGGTCAGTGGGACTAGGTGAGAGTAAGCGTTTGGCACGGACTAGAAGGGCTGAGATGGCCTGTTCCCGTGCTGTAATTGTTATATGGTTATATGAAAGCAAGTCAGTGCATATTGAGCACATGGACTTCAGGGCAAGGCACTTGGCAAGGTCCCACATGAGAGCTTGGTCAATAAGATTTGATAGTAAGTTGATTTAGATATTGAATTCGCGAGAGAAATTAAGAGAGGTGGTAGAGATTTGCTTCTCTGACTGGAGGTCTATGACTAGTGGTGTGCGGCAGGGATCTGTACTGTGTCTGGTGTTGTCTGTCATATATATCAACGCTCTGGATGATAATGTGGTAAAGTGGGTCAGCAAACCTGTGGATGACGCCAAGTAGTGACAACGAGGAAGATTGTTAGACTTGCAGCGGGACTTCGAACAGATGGAAAAGCGTGGAATGGAAACTGGCAAATAGAATTTAATGAAAGCAAGTTGCGGTGTTGCACTTTTTGAGGACAAACCACAATAGCACTGAGACATTGAACTGAAGGACATTCAGCAGTGCAGTAAAACCAAGATATCAGGGAATACAGATCCAACATTTATTGAAAGTGTTGTCGAAGGTAGATGGTGTTGTAAAGCTTTTAGGACATCGGCCAATAAATTAAAATATTGAATACATAAGTTGCAATGTTATGTCGAAATTGATGCTGCAGAGGCTTAATTTGGAGCAATATGACCTCTCGAAAGGATAGCAGTAAGGTTTAAAGAGTGCAGAATAATTTACATGATGTTGCCAGGTCTTGAGGTCCTGAGATACAGGGAAAGCTTGAATAGGTGAGGGCATTATTCCATAGAATGTAGGAGTATCAGGAGAGATGTGATAGAGGTATTGTCATGACCGCAGAGCAGGGATCCCATCGCAGACCAAGTACTGTGCACACAGCAATATTAATTGAGTAACAAATCCAGAGGTGCAAACAAATTCGGCGTCAAAGTTAAGGCAGAGATCAAAACCTCAAGAGAAATCCAAAAATCAGAATCGGGAATCAGACAGTTTCGACATTCAGACTGACAGAGTATAGATACGAATTCTGGAAAAGCTCAGGAAAATTCACTGGCACAATCTGGCAACAAACAGGTGAAAACACAGGACCGAAATACACTGAGCAATAAACAGAGAAACAGATGATAGGTGGAGCACAATGAGACACAGGTGGCAGCGATACGGGCAATAATGAGAAACAGATGAGAGATGGAGTACTCAGTAATACAGAGGCCGGAGTAGAGTAGGAGCGGGGACAGTAACACTTGGCAACACAAAACCACAGACTGACAGCTGTGGGGAAAACACACAAAAATACAGAGTTCAACTGGAGGTACTGACAGGTATACAAATATAGCTGTAGATGCTTGGAATGGTTTCGGTGATACTAAATTTTTTACTTCTCAGCGCTAACAGCATGTGCTGTGGTAATTACAAACTTAAATCGGAGCAGTTACAAGGAGCAGAAGGTAACTGATCCGTGAGGCATGTTGGGATATGGATCAAAAAATGGTCAGCAGTTCAAATGAGAGACGATAGTCAGTGTTGCCTGGTCAGTTGAAAATGGGTTTGAAGGTAGACTCGAGAAATGAGCTGAAACATAAGTCATAAGATAAATTTGATCTGTGGTTAAAAAAAAAACGTGGGTCATCAGTAGAACACAGATTGGTGAATGGCCATTAAGGTCGAACGTTTGGAACATGATGTGATGTCAGACTGAGTGGTGTAGAGTGGTTCTCTGTCCACTTGCAATCTCCGCTAAGTGTGATATTACTGAAGTCGCCTGTTAATCATTGTCTGTACCCTAACCTGTCCAAAAATGAATGTGTTCAGTAAACTGGACAGAGGTTTGTATTGGTGAATAAAGGTTCAGTGTTTCTGCAAACAAAAGCTCTTTTTTTTTAATGTTGACCACAAGCATTGATGGATTTCCATAGCCCAGAGGTGCCGTTACACTGGTTTTGTCGGTCTGTGATTGACTTAGTAGAATCTACACTCAGTCTATGTTCTTTCCACTTACGTGATACTCTCGCTCATTGAAATGATGATCATGTGTTAACATGAAACCGACTCCCTCCACACCCTCCTCAATCGCCTGCTCCAGTCGCTCCATGTAGAATCTCGTCAACCGGAACAGTTGGTGATCCTCACAATTTGACAGGAAGGAGGAAATGTCGGAGTTCAGATCTGTAGTCAGTCACAGAACATAAAATAGTAGATGTACCATGCGTATGCGGACACGATGTCAATTTAATGCAATCCCATCTTCAGGAACATGGTCAATATCCCTCCGTTCCCGGCCTTCTCATGAGTTCAAACGCCTCTCAGACGCTGCTGAGTATTTGTTTCCAGTCCCTCCCTCGGCTGCTCATTCCAGACACCGATCACTCTCTGTGGAAAACATGCGTCCTAAATCCTTTTAAACTTTACCCTCTAACATTTCCAAAGTCACAGACTACCGCATTTATGGCTACCATGAATTCAATAACTTCTCTAAGATTGAGGCCTTAGTCTTCATCACTCCAGAGAAAACAATCCAAGCTTGATTGACAGAAGCCAATATTCTGTAATCATGGTGAAACTCGTCTGCACCCTCACCAGATCGTTCTCATGATGTGGTTACCAGATTTGTGCTCAATACTGAGCTTGTCTCTTAACCAGCGTTCATTCAGCTTCAGCACAACTTTCAAAAATACATATTCACACATCATCTCGTTGTCAATGGTGTTGCCACTTTCAGGGATCTATACACATCCATTACAAGACCCGTCTGTACATCAGCCTTCCTAAAGGCCCCAGCATTCAGTGTGCACATCGCTCACGAATTTGACCTCCCAAAGTGAAACTGCTCACATTTGCCCGGATTAACTGTACCTGGTGTCTCTATGTTAATATTTCTAATTGAATGCTGAACACTTTGACAACAGTCCCGAATTTACTCAACTTCGCCAACTAGTCATTTTGACTAATACATAGTGTACCATTAAGTTATTTACATAAGTTATTAACTTCTTTACTCAGAGAGTGGTAGCTGTGTGGAATGAGCTTCCAGTAGAAGTGGTAGAGGCAGGTTCGGTATTGTCATTTAAAGTAAAATTGGATAGGTATATGGACAGGAAAGGAATGGAGGGTTATGGGCTGAGTGCGGGCCAGTGGAACTAGGTGAGAGTAAGCGTTCGGCACGGACTAGAAGGGCCGAGATGGCCTGTTTCTGTGCTGTAATCTTTATATGGTTATACGTCACACACGACACATCGTGAGTCTGTAAATCGACGAACCAGTTCACATATGTAATTCTATATATAATCATTTTGAGCAACACATAGTTTATTATTAAGTTATTTACCCCACACGCGACACATAATGAGCCAGTGATCCTTGCGGAGACTACTGATCACAGACCATCACCCAGAAGAACGCTCCTCCAGTCCTGACTCTATTGTATGTGAGCAAGACGACACTGAAATCAATGTACAAAGTCTCCACTGAAGATTCCTCAACCCGCAACGTCGATTGTCCATTTCCCTCTATAGGTGCTCCCTGATCTGCTGAGCTCCTCGCAGCATTTTGTGCGTCGCCCTCTCTACTTACCCTCTTGTTTTATTTTTATCCTATTCGCCAAGGACATTTCATTGCTTTAGTGGTCCCTTCAGAATCCCTGTTTAATTTTACTTCTGCTCGTTGTCTCCTACACGCAGCCCATTCTCCCAGAATAGCATGGTCTTTAACACCGCCACAGAAAACAGACACGGGAGAACTCCCCGTATCTCCATGCTGCATCAATTCGAAAACCTGAAAATAACATCTGTATCTCTCATTGGCTGTTGGAGGCATTTCCCACATCAGGATGTACCAGATACTGACAGAAATTCTGTCTGTTTCTTCGACTGTTACATTGCCCAGTTTCGCCCGCATCCACCTTATCCTTCTCCTTCTCCTTTCACTTAGGTGAAGATTTGCACGGTGAGCAGAGTGATTCGACCATTCCCGTTGTTAGGTCCCTGCGTTAGACCTGGTGAATTCTTCCAGTGCTCAAGCTCGCTTTAACAGTAGGAGCAATGACCCCATTTGATGGCACTTTTTCAGTGCCCCTTTAGCACCCAAGTTTATTCCTCTGATGTACCATCAGGACAGAGTTTTAATGAGAGATACCAGTGAACATACCTGTGTGCATACTGAATCCGACTAACGTTGGTTGATTGTCGTCTTCTTGTCCGCGTTTCGGGTTGAAAAAAGAACCACCTACTGGCCATGATCTGAATTACACAAAAAAGCAGAATGAGTCAGTTATTCATAGTTTAAAATGAAATAATTTAATGAATAATTCAAAACACTTCCGTAAGGTCACTGCTCAGTCTCCTACATTCCATGGAGTAAAGACATAGAGTGTCATCCTCTCCCCAGGACTGAGGCCTTCTGGCCCTGACAACATCTCTCAAATCTTCTCTGCACTCTTACCTTTTTAACCAAACCTTTTTAAACATAGTGGCTAGAACTATACTTCACATTGCAAATACATTCTCACCAATAAATTATACAACGGCACCATGGTGGTCAACGCAAGACTTTACAGTTCGAACAACCCGGTTGCAATTCCCGCCGCTGCCTGTAAGAGTTTCCAGGTTCTCACTGTGATCGTATGGGTTTTTCCGGATGATCCGGTTGCCCTCCACAGTCTTAAGAGGTAATCAGTTAATCGGTCATTGTAAATTGTCCTGTGTCTAAACTATGATTAAATCGTGGGACTTAAAGCGTGGCGAGGCTTACTGTATCTCCAAAAAAATTATAATCATGTCGCAACTCCTGCACTCAGGCCCTGACTGTTGAAGGACGGCGTGGTAAACACCTCTTCACCATCCCGTTTCGCCACGTTGAGCGAACTGTGCACTTATACTCCTCGGTCCCTCTGGTCTCCGACAATCTCGCACCGTGAGATGCTTGTGGCGATGTTCAAGATGAAACTGAAAAGCACCAGGAAAACCAACGTACCAGTAAAGTTTAATGTTGAGATCATCCCTCATGAATATGCCATGGAGTTGAAAAACAGATTTCTGGGCTAAAGCTGGTAGAGAGAAAGGCAGAAGAGCCATAGATAGAAGAAAAGTGCTTTGATCTCACACACACACACACACACACACACACACACACACACACACACACACACACACACACACACACACACACACACACACACACACACACACACACACACACACACACACCAACACATATATATACATACACACACATGTAAATATGTATATGTGAAGTCCAGGAAAGCAAAATGTCTTTCTGCGGAGCTGAGCAGTGAAGAGAAGTAAAGACCAACGTAGATTGGAACAAATATCTCCAAATGAACACAACGTTCAAGAAGATACGGCAACTTACTTGAAGGGGAGCTGTAAAGAATCTGACGAAACCAACAGAATTGGTAAAACGAGAGATCTATTCAAGAAGATTAGAGAAATCAAAGGAATAATTCATACAAAAATGAATATGAGAAAAGACAACGAAGGCACAGACTTTACAGACGCAGAAGGCATCAACAAGCGATGGCAGGAATACATAGAAAAATTGTACAGGAAAGATTCCACAGCAAAGACACTTGCAATGACTCCCTAAATGATCCAGAGCTGGACCTTTTGGAAAGTGAATTCGAATGGGCGATAGAAAACATTGCCAATAAGAAGGCTGCAGAATGTGACAGAGTCCAGTTCAATTATTTAAAACTTTAAAAGTTGATGGTGTAAAAGTTGTTGCACGCAATTTGCCAGCAGATATAGAAACCCTAAGAACGGCCTTTAGGCTTGAAAAGATCAGTTAATACCCCAATTCCAAGAAATGAAATGTAAAGGAATGTTTAAATCAATTTCAATAATGTTAAATGCTAGCACGGTCATGCTAAAGATCATGCAAGGCAGTCGCCAGTAATGTTGAACGAGAACTGCCAGATGTACAAGTTGGTTTTAGAAAAGGTAGAGGTACAAGAAACCTAATTGCTAACCTACGCTGGATAATGAAGAAATCGAGGGAACCCTCAACGTTACCAGTTACAGCTGCTACCCTGTTTACTGCGAGTTTCCGGCATTTTAATTTTACCTCAGGACCCCATGATCTGCAGATGTGTTAAATATAATTGACATGTTTCTTGAAAATCGGAACCATTCTCAAAACGGTCATTTCATTATATAACCAGGCGTTGGCCTTGTTATCCTGAGTAGTTACGTTTTATTGAGAAAGAGAGAGAGAGAGAGATCGTTGACGAGTCACTACCCCGTGGTATATTACATATATCAGTACCGGAAGAAAAATGCACTCTGCACACAGTCAATACCCCCACCCTGGAGAATATTTATGGTTGAAGTCAACGATGAAGTTTCTCCTAATACATTTTAACAACAGTTGACTTGTTCACATTGACGAGTCAAGTATTGTTCAAGTGGATTAAGAGAATGAATGAGTTAGCATGAAGATGTCAGGACTCCCTTCTCCCACTAAATTCACTCCCGATCCCGACCAAAGCCAAGCCTCGCTGTAAACGCTGAATAATTGCACAGAATCGTAAAAAAAAAACACTTACCTCTGATGTTTTGAAAACAGACGGCGTTCAGTATGGTCTCGGGAATTCATAGTCTGACTATCCAGGTCCTCGACAAGAGTCCTGCACCGGCGTTCTCACACTGTACCAACAGTTGTGTCTCAGCTGCTGCTCCCGAGGCCACTCAGCTCTAATGTGCTTATCAAATGTCGGATGAACCGGGTTAGAACTGGACTGCCGCAGTCCGGGTCACACTAACTCTCACCGGCTCAGGACGGGTCTGACAGCGGAAGGAGGCGGGAGTGGGATCAATGTAGCAACCCTGAAGAGGAAAACAAACAGGCTGCGTTAACCTTTCTGTCGGGATTTCCGTGTGGATCTCTCCTTTTTCTTTCATCTCAACCAGTGGGGCGGAGTTTCTCTTTTTATCTCAGCGAATCCCAGGCTGCGAATTTAATCCAGCCCGGGTTCTGAGAGGGTCTGAGCTCCGCCCTCTGTGTAAACTGGACAGCCCGGTGTAGGTATAGCTTCAGCTCAAACGTCCCTCACCTGTCCTGGTACAGGGAGCCGTCGTTCTGCTGAAATTAAAGCAAGCACGTTCGGCTATATACAAACGTTTGTACAATTTGTACGATTTTCTCTGCGCCTCTCTATTTGGGGGAGTTTACTAGCATTCAGTTATTAACTCTATCATTGAGAGATTATTGTATTTCTAACCGGACAACAACTGCCACGAGGAACTCCCTCGCCCACGGTTAACAGCGGGTTTTATTTCACAAGCAGTAGTTGTTGATCCACACCTCGTCGGGAATATGGAATTTGTTTCTCTTAAAATTTGGCTATTCCAAATGACCAGAAGTTTAACTGAGGGAGGGATTGATTGGCTGATTGAAAATATGTGCTATTGTGGGGGTGATGCAAGAACTTAAGCAAGAACTGTTGTCAGAATGGTCGTCTGGGAGGGAGTGACGTATTCACCCAAAACAGTCTCATACGTTAAAATGGCTGACAGGAAGGGAATGACGAACTGATAGAAAATGAACACCAGGGAGGGATTTGTGCGCTGATTAAAAATTGGGAGCCTCACTCCCCTCTGTCCCCCGAACTAAACCTTACACTCCCCAACCCTCTACCCCATCTATCCTATCTATACCCACCATGATTTTGTAGATCTCCGTCAAATCTCCCCCAAATCTTCTGCGTTCCAAGAAATAAAATCGCAACCTATTCAATCTTCCCTTCTAACTGAGGTCCTCCAAATCGCAGCGATAGGTTTGTATTTTTTCGTGGGACACGGGCAAACTTATTTAAATCTTTTCTGTAGGTAGGTGAGGTAAACTGCACACAGTGCTCCAAATAAGGCCTCATAAATTTCTTATGCGCCTCACACTTAGATCAACAGCATTTAAAAGTTTAGTGCGAACTGTAACTGGGAATAATGCATGTTCCATACCCTGGAGCAGGGGTGTCAAACTCAAATACACAGTGGGCCAAAATTAAAAAATCGGTACAAGTCGAGGGCCGGACTGGTTCAGCGTTTATTGCAAAACTTATTGAAATGAATTTATTATACATATTAACCTGGAACTAACAAAGCTGAGGTTATTGCCTACAAAAACAACATTGAACATTAAATAAATAAAAAATCAGTTGCATTTATTTCTTATGGCTTCATCTGCAGCTTTTCCGGAGTAATTTCTAATGAAAACATTTTTCCACAGGCCAACACTCCGTGATTCACACTAGTCTAAGCCAGATACTTGGCATCTCATCTTGGATGCAAGTTCATCAATGTTTGGAGTCAGGCTCTGAGCTGAGGAAATCCTCAGAATTGAGTGAAGGTGTTCATCAGAAAGACGACTCCTGTGTGATGCTTTGTTTATCTTCATCAAAGAGAACAGTTGTTCACACAGATATGTGCTGCCAAACATAGAGAGCATTTGAGCAGCTTGGGTACTCAGCTGGGGCATTGTGTCGGGAATGAAACGTAGAAACTGTGCCCGCCCACCGAGTCATACTTTGCCTTGAGTGTGTCACTACTTTGGAGTTCAATCAGCTCCATTTGTATGTTGGTTGGTGCGCTTTCCACGTCAGCTGCAAATGGATTACTGAGCAGTTCAAACCTGCTTTTTTGGGCTTCAAAGTCGGCAAATCGCCGTGTGAAGTCGGCACCAAGTATGCTAAGTTTTTCAGCAAACTTTGCACGTGGGAACACTGCGGTAGAAAACTACTCTTTCATAGGTTGGCAACACGGAAAATGGCTCAAGTTTTCTTGCTGCATCTGCGTCTCCCACAGGCGCAGCTTGGTTTTAAAAGCCCTCACTGCAGCGTACATGTCTGTGATCACACGACCCCGCCCCTGAAGCTGCAGGTTGAGCGCATTGAGATTTATTCATTAATGATATTCAGGAAATAAACCAGGGAAACCGAATAAACACTAAAAACCCTGAAAACCTGGTATCTGAATAAACTCAGCATTAGCCATATCATACGCCATAGGCGCTTCGATTACTGGGGCCAGCTTTAATAGTAATTAGATATTATCTCGCGGGCCAAAGATAATTCCACCGCGGGCCTTGAGTTTGACATATATGCCCTGGAGTAATGCTCTTTCATTTAAAGGATGTCGCAGTTGCGAATGGAACGAACTGGTTTATGTAAATGAATCGTAAAAAAAAAAAAAAAAACAAAAAAACTGCAGAGGACGAGACTTGAGGTAAAAATAAAATGTCGTAAACTCACAGCAAACAGGCCACAAATGTAAGTGGTAACATTAAGGGTTCGAGACCTTAGGGCATGTTCTTCACCTCACGTTAAAGGTTCTATCACTCTACCCTGCGGCAGAAATGATTAAATACAATATTAAAGTGACTTTGTTCACAACCGATTTGTCGAACGGTACTACTTGATTTCAGCAGAAATGCCACTCATTGTTGTGAGGAAAGTGGGCGTGGTAGTTTGAAATGTGGTCAAAACGCTGTTGGACTATTCCTGTGAATAATTCAACATCTGATATTTAACGAAAGTTCCTTTTAAAAGAAAGGACGGGGCTGAAATGATAAGGGAATGTTAAATGGCCAGAGAGGAGATGAATTTGTGAAGAAGGAAAAGGAAACTTATGTAAAGCTTCAGAAGTGAGGATCCAACAAAACGCAAAATGAGTATAAAAAAAGCAAGAAATAAATAAGAAACAGAATTACGAAAGCCAAGAGGGATCATGATCAATTCTTGGAAAATTAGATTATGGTGAATCCTAAGGCATTTTAAATACATATATATGTCAAAAGCAGGAGGTTAACTACAAAGAGAACTGGAATGCGTTCTCTTCAGCAACCAACTCAAATCACATCAGGCAGGAACCATCCCCAACATTCACAAAACTATTATAGCAAAGAACACCTACAGACAAGTTTTTTGGAAATTATCTCCAGTTTTGCAGATGACCTGAAGCATCGTAGCACCTATCTTAAAAAAAACACAGAAAACAAAGCAATTTAATCTCACAAAATGGAGGATGTAAAGTAGTTCCACAAAGTGATGTAAAGGATGTGAAGCACTTCCATCTCCAAGTACATGGCAGTAGCGAAGTCAATTGATCTGTCTGCTTCCACTGTCCTTGACCCATTCTAGTTCCACATTTTCTTGCAGATTTTAAATACACCATGGCCACCGAAGTGGCAAAAGTGAGTTGAATTTTTCAACTTCGTGGTTCAGTGCTTAAAATACCTCATCCCACTTATCACCATCATTCTGCATTGATTATAAAATTACAGTGCAGCAACGTGTACCATCATCTCTACAGATCCAGAGTCAACTGCTGAGATATTTGTCAAATCAACAGTATACAGAGAGGAGTAAGCAGTCAGTTGCACTGACCTCATAACGTGGCCGAACGGGTTCTCGCCCAGGATAAACTAACCCCTACCTCTAATCTCTCTACGCCTACGACTGCGGCTAGGCATAATTCAAATGCTATCTATAAATGTATCGATATAACTATTGTTGGCAGAATTTCAGACAGTGACAAGAAGGCGAACAGGAGCAAATATATCACCTAGTTGAGAGGTGTTGCAGCAACAATTTTACACTCAACGTCGGTAAGACCAACGCACTAATTGAGGACATCTGAACGGGTAGGACGAGGGAAAACACACACCAATCGTCATCGAGGGGTCAGCAGTGGACAGAGAGAGCAGCTTCATGTTCCTGAGTGTCAATATCTCTGAAGATGTATCTTTACAAAGATAGCACGGCTGCGGCTATATGTCAATAGATTTCTATAGTTGTACCGTGAAAATCATTGTAACTGGTTGCATCATTGTCTAGTAGGGAAGGGTGGTGGAGGTACTGCACAGGATTGAAAGACTCTGAAGAAAGTTGAGAATTCAGTCAGCTCCATGATGGGCAGTAGCCTCCGTAGCATCCAGGACATCGTCATGGAGCGATGCCTCAAAATGGCGGCATCAGTCATTAGGGATCTGCTTCACCAAGGAGATGCCCTCTTCTCATGGGTGTCACCAGGAAGGTGTTTTAGGAGATTGAGGGCACACACTCAATAAGTCAAGAAAAGCTTCATTACCTCTACCACCCGATTTCTGAATTGACATTGAATTTATGAAACTATTTCACTTATTTCATTTGTGCAATACTTATTTAATTTAACTTATTTAATTATGCTCCTGCCGCAAAGACTACAATGTTTACGACATATGACCGAAATATGACATCTAGTTCTGATGGCTCTTCGGGGATTAATTCAGACTGAGATATCGGGTTAAGGGGCACTTCCTGTGGTCTTCTGTGTTCCCCAATAGCAAACTGCGCAAATAGAGGGACAAGGATCACATCCCCATCCCTCGGACCCAATAACAGACGGAGGCCGTCGTGGGACAGGAATGCCACTGTTCCGCTCGGCAGTGATGCGAAACAACCTTTTTCGTTTCACTTTCCAGAGAGCCGCACACTGGACACTGCCGATTTGGGACTGTGTTCACAGGGATATCCGAGGCTTTTTGAAGCAGATTCGTCCCCTCTGCCCTGAGAGGACACTTGCAGTGTTGACGGTGCTGCATCAGCCCCAGGCCCCGGAGGCATCAGGTCCTGGACTTAGACTCTGGGCATTGTCGAGCAGCGTAACTCCACAAGGTCTTCCCCCATTTCAGAACTTTCATGGTTTGCTTCTCTTCAGAGCAGTGAAAGTAAAATCGTTGTTTGTTGCTCTATTCATTTCATTTTCAAATATTTTACATATAATTTCAGATGTTAACAACCTGCTTGCAAATTAATGCTGTGACAGATGGAGATGTCCTGGAGGTGATCCTCACTGAATCGTCTGAGAGCAGCTGAGCCGGGGTCAAGGATGAACTCGCCGGCATCAGCCTTCATCTCCCCTTCCCCATCTCCCGCAAATTCTCCGAACACCGTCACTTCCAGCCTCTGTCCGAGCCCAGGTGCACACCATCCCCACAATGGGTCGCAGGTGTTGGGCTTGATAGTGGATTCATTCCAATCAGTGCCCATAGACTGGAAGCGTCCTACTAAGCTGAGGAAGCTAGGCGTCCCTGGAAACCGGGCAGCTGTGAGATAGGAGAAAAAGCCTAGCGCGGGGGCCGCCCCCTGTGCACGGAGCATCAGTCCGATTTACTCAAATGCCGCCAGTAAATTTGCTGACGAACAAGTATTATTGGCAGAATTTCAGATAGTGTCTACAATCTGTGAGTCACGGACTGAGGCATTCCCGCTCTTTCTTGGGGGTGCACGGCATATAGGCAGTGACTGAATGGTCCCAACCCTGACAGGGGTTTGGAAAGTCACATGACAGAAGGAGCTGGGGTAATATGTCGGTTTGGAAAGATAGATACAGATTGACGGACAGAAGGAAAAACAATCTCCTTGAGCCAAGTCACATACTGGCATTCTGCATGTGCCCATTCCTCTAATCCCACACCAGTCTAATATTAAAGCTCATGTCTCCGACTGACCCTTAAATCTGCCCACAACATACCCGGCAGTCTTGTTTTAAAAATGTACTGTGGTGTCAGAACCGTATAATGCTGTGACCGGGTTGCAGACAACCAGAGGCCCGCTGACTCAGTCCCAAGTTTCCTCAGCTGAACTATTGTGCACCAACAGGACATGTTTGATTATAAAGATCCCAGTAATCATACCTGTGTCCATTCTGATTCTGACTGACGATTGTTGATTGTCGTCTTTTTGTTTGCACTTTGGTCGCGGTGCAGGATATCTCCACCTGCCGGTGATGTTCTGGATTACACAACAAACAAAATCAGAAAGAGTATGTTTCCTTCGCAAGTACGACAATATCCCATCCCTATCAGAGCAGCAGTTGGCTTAGGGACCGGACATCCTCATTACCATCAACGTCCACTCCATGTCTGTATTCCTGCCGAGTGATATCTGGCGCACCATACCGATAGAGTCACACAGCAATAGAGCACGGATACAAACCCTTCAGCCCAACGAGACCATACCGACCGAAATGCCAACCGCGATTTACCCAATTTCTTGTGATGGGCCCATGTCTCTCCAGGTCCCTTCAGTCCATCGGCCCATTCTAACAGCTTCTTGAATTACCTGCCTCATCCACTGCTCCGGCAGCTCACTCTATACAGTCAACAACCTCTCCATGAAAATGGTACTGCTCGTGTCCCTTCTAAAACTTTCCCTCACATCCTAAATCTATTTCCCTGGTTTTGCTCTCTGCTGAAATCGGGAAAAAAGACTTAACGTTGACATTATCTCTCTGATAATTTTAAATATATCTGTAAAGACGCTGCTGTTTCTCTTACGTTCCAAGGAGTAGAGCCCTAACCCGCTCCTTAAAACTCAGGCCGTTAGTCTTGGCAACATAATCGTAAATCATTTTTTACACTCTTTCCAATTGAACCACATCTTTTCTCTAACAGAGAGATGAACTCAGCCGTAATACTCCAAGCCTCACCAAACTGAAATCCATAGGAGCAAGGCAAAGAATTTTAGGCTGTCTGAATGGAGGGCGAACCCTCACTAGGCGGAACGTCTCAATGGAGTACCTGGTAAGGCTTTGAAAACTTGCCAACAAACCGGTAGGAGTATTCAGGGACATTTCCAATCTCTCTTTCCTACAGTTGGAAATTCCCACCTGCTTCAAAAAGGCTACTGTTTATCAGTGGTGAAGAAAAGTACAGTGAGCTGCCTTAATGACCAACGTTCAGCACTCACATCTACGGTGATGTAAGGTTTAAGAGGCTGGCCATGGCTAAAATGAATTCTGCCTCAGCAAGGACCTGGACCCACTGCAATTTGACTATCTTCTCAATGGTTCTACGGCAGATGTAATCTCAGTCCTTTTCACACGGCCTTAAATCACCTGGACAATACAAACATCTATGTCAGGATGCTGTTCTTTGACCACAGCTCAGGGTTTAACGCCATCATTTCCACAGTTCTAATCGAAAAACTACAGAACCTGGGCCTCTGCATCTCCCTCTAACGGGTAGATCATCAACTGTGCGGATTGGTGATAATATTTCCTCCAAGCAGACGATCAACGCTGACACATCCCAATAATCTACTCTCTATACCCATGACTATGTGGCTAGGTATAGCTCAAATGCCACCTATAAATATGATGATGATACAACCATTGCTGGTAGAATATCCGATGGAGATGAGAGTGCGTAGAGGAACAAGATACCATAGCGTTTTGAGTGCTGTCGCAACAACAACCTTGCACTCAATGTCAGAGAGACGAAATAGATGATTGTTGACTTCTGCAAGGGTAAGATGAGGCAACACGAACCAAGGGATCAGAAGTGAGCAGTTTCAATTCCTGTTTGTCAAGAGCTCTGAGGATCTAACCTCGGCCCAACTCATTGATGTAGCTATAAAGAGGGCAAGAGAGCGGCTATATTCAATTAAGAGTTTAGTTTATCAACTAAAATACTCCAGAACCTCTATAGATCTACTGTGGATAGAATTCAGACAGGCTACATCACTGACTGTTAAGGGGGACGGTGGGTGGGGAGGTGTGCTACTGCACAGGTCCGAAAGAAACTGCAGAAAATCCTTAAATTCGTCAGTTAATGGCCACCGTAGTACCTAATACATTTTCAAGGAGTGGTGTCACAGAAAGCGACATCCGTTATTACTGACACTGATCACACAGAATTAGATTATGGCTTTGTAGGAGAAGCCAGAGATGGTTGCCTCTCTAACTGGAGAACTGTGACCAATGGAGTATTAATATTGGTGCTGGGTCAGATGTAATTTGTCATCGATATCAATTACCTGGATGACAATGTCAATAACTGGATTCGTAAATTTCCGGAGATTGGGGTTGGATTGGACAGCGAGGAGGACTATCGGATCATGCAGAGGGATCTGGACCAGCTGGAATAAAAATAGGTGATAAAACTGTAAGGAAGGGAAGTGTGAGGTGTAGCACTTCAGTAGGACCAACCAGGGTAGGTCTGACACAATAAACGGCAGGGCACTGCACTGAGCAGTGTGATAGAACAAAGGGATCTGGGAATGCAGGTCCAGACATCATTGAAAGTGGTCTCACAAGTGGATAGGATCATAAAGAAAACTTATAGCACACTGGCCTTCATAATTCAATGTTATAGAGGAGAAGGAATGTTATGTTGAAGTTGTATAAGATGCTGGTTTGGAGAATTGTGAGCAGTTTTGGTCATCTACCTGCAGAAAGTATGTAAATGAGGTTGAAAGAGTGCAGAGAAAATTTACAAATATGTTGCCTGTACAGGACGACCTGATTAAGACTTTATTCCTTCAAACACAGAACCTTAATTGGGGAGCATGCCTTATGAGAATAGGCTGAGTGAACTCGACCTTTCTCCTCGAAGCGACGGAGAATGAAAAACGACTTGATAGAGGTGTTCAAGATAATGAGAGGCATTGATCGTGTGGATAGTCAGAGGCTTTTCACCAGGGCTGAAATGGCTAGTCCGAGAGGGCATAGTTTTAAGGTTTTTTAAGATACAAAGGAGATGTCAGGGGTAAGTTTTTTCTTATGCAGAGAGTGGTGAGTGAGTGGAATGGGCTACCGGCAGCGGTGGTGGAGGCGGAAACGATAAGGTCCTTTAAGAGACTACTGGATGGTTACCTGGAACATAGAAAAATTGAGGGCTATCGAAAAAGCCTAGTTAATTCTAAGATAGGGACATGTTCGGCACAGCTTTGTGGGCCGAAGGCCCTGTATTGTGCTGTAGGTTTTCCATGTTTCCATTTCTATTAATGGGAGATTTGATAGGCGCATACAACATTATAACGAGTATAGATATGGAAAATGTAAACAGGCTTTTATCAACAGAGATTGGTTGGGACTACAACCAGGGATCATGGGTAATGTCAATGGTTTAAGGGGAACATGGCGGGAATCTTCTTCACTCAGAGTGTCAGGAAAGTGTGGAATAAGCTACCAGAACAAGTTGTGCATGCGAACTCAATTTCAACGTTTCAGGGAAGTTTGGGTCGGACATGGACAGTAGGGATATAATGGGCTGTGTTCCCAGATCAGTTTAATAAGAGTAGGCAATTTAAATGTTTTCAACATGGACTAGATGGGCGAAGGACCCGGTTCTGTGCTGTATATTTTCATGACTCCAGCTCAGGTTTAAAGGGATATGTCTTTATTCTGAGTCTGTGCTCTCAGATCTCAGACTCTCCGACTAATGGAAACATCTTCTCTATGTCCACTGCATTCAGGTTTTTAATTATTCGGCAGGTTTAACAACCATGCGCTCCCCACCCCCCACCCCCCACCCCCCCCGAACACCACCATTCTCTGAAAACCATTGAGCTCAGGCCCAGAGATATCAAATGTCCTCATACATAGAAACTTATTGCTGCGATTATTCTTCTGAACTTTGTTAATACATTTCCAGGAATAAAAGGCAAATTGGTATCAGGATAATTTCCTGTGAAAGACTGCGGTTTCTTTGGTAATGCACTAGTTGGTTGGCGCAAGATTTCAGTGTCTTACTAGACTTAGAGAACAAAGTAAACTGAGTTGAAATTAGAGAAGTTAAAGTTATGCATGATATAATGCTATTGATTTTGGACTATTACTTAATCTGCCTACATATCTGTTCGTTAGATCTGATTTGTTGGAACATTACAGGACTTCGGGCCCACGATGATCTGCCAACCTTAGAAACACCTCTAAGATCAATCTGACTCTTCCTTCCTGCGTAGCCCCCTATTGTTGCATCATCCATAGGTCTACCTGAGAGACTTCTAACTATACCTAATTCTCCTTCTCCCACCACCGCCACTGGCAGGGCATTCCATGCACTCAGTAATCTCTATCTAGAAATATATACCCTTATACAAATCACCTTAAAATTATGTCACTTCATATCAACCATTTCCGTCCTGGAGAAAAGGCCCTGGCGATCCACTCAGTCTGTGCCTCTTATCATCCTCTAGGCCTTTTGCTCTATCGAGTCTGCTCTGCCATTTCTTCATGACGGATCGAATATTTCTCTCAGCCCCCACCTCCTGCCTTCCCCCGTATCCCTTCATGCCCTGAACAAACAAGAATCTACCAACCTCTGCCTTAAATATACATAAAGTCTTAGCACCCACAGCTACCTGTGACAATGGATTACACAGATTCACAATTCTCTGGTTGGAGGAATTCTTCCTCATCTCTTTTCTAAAGAGTGGCCCCTTTATTCTGAGGTTGTGTCTTCTCGTCTTAGATATTCCCACCATAAGAAATACGCTATCCACATCCACTTTATCAAGGCCTTACACCGTTCGATAGGCTTCAATGAGGTCACTCCTCATCCTTCTGAATTCCAGTGAAAACAAGACCAGAGCCATCAAATGCTCTTCACCTGACAAGCCGTTTCAACGTGAAATCATTTTCGTGAACTTCATCTGAACCCTCTTCAGTTTCAGCACATCGTTTCCAAGATAAGGGGGCCACCACAGCTGGCAAAACTCCAAGTGAAGCCACAGCAGTGTTTATTAAGTCTCAAGATTACATACATGCATTTATATTCTAGTCCTATTGAAATGAATGCCAATATCGCATCTACCTTCCTCGTAACACACTCAGCTTCCAAATTAAGCTTTAGGGATTCCTTTACAGCGATTCCGAAGTTCCTTTGTGCTTCAGATTCTTGTATTTTCCCCTCCATTTAGGAAATAGTCAACCCTTTCCTTTCTTCCAGCAAGGTGCTTGACCATTCGCTTCCTGACACTGTATTCCATCTGTTATTTATTTGCCCATATACCGAATCTATCCATGTCCTTTTGTAACCTGTCTATTTCCTCAAAGCTATCTGCCCCTCCAACTAACTTGACATGGTCTGGGAACTTTGCAACAAAGCCATAAATTCCATCATCCAAATCGTTGACATATAAAGTAAAAAGAGTCACTCCCAACACAGATCCCGGTGGAATACCACTAATCACCGTCAGCCAGCCAGAAAAGTCTCCCTCCAATCCTACTCGTTGTTTCATGCCAGTCAGTCAATGGTCTACAATCTTTCCTGTGATACCAGGGGCTTGTAACTTGTTAAACAACCTCATGTTCGGCACTTTGTCAAATGCCTTCAGAAAATCCAGGTGCGCAACATCAACCGATTCTACTTTGTCTATCCTGCTTGTTATTCCTTCAATGAATTCCAATAGGTTTGTCACCCAATACATTCCCTTGAGGAAACCATGCTCATTGCCGCCTATTTTATCACGTACATCCATGTATCCCCAAATGCACATTCTTAACGATTGACTTAAACATCTTCCCAACCACTGACGTCAGGCTAACTGGCCTATAATGTTCTTTCTTCTACCTCTCTCTCTTCTTGAGGAGCGGAGTGGCATTTGCAATTTTCCAGACATCTGGAAACATTCCGGAATCTAGTAATTCAGGAAAGAACATGACTGATGTCTCAACAATCTCTTCAGATATCTCTGTCAGAACTCTGGGTGTACACCAACTGGTCCAGGTGATTTGACTGCCTTCAACATTTTCAGATTTCCAAGAACCCTCTCCCTTGTGATAGTAACTTTACACACTTCTGACCCCTGACACCTGGAACTTCCACCACACTGCTGGAGTCTTCCACGGTGAAGATTGTTGCAAAATACTTACACAGTTCGTCCGCCAGTTCCTTGTCCCCCATTACTACTTCTCCAGCATCGTTTTCCACCTGTCGGATATCCAATCGTGCCTCTCTTTCACACTTTATGCAACTGAAGAAACTTTTGGTATCCGCTTTAATATTATTAGGAAGCTTACTTTCTTATTCCTTCTTCATGACACTTTTAGTTGCCGTCTGCTGGTATTTAAAAACTTCCCAGTCCTCTAACTTTCCACTCATGTTGGTCTATTATATGTCCTTTCTTTGTCATTCATGTCGACTCTGACGCGTTGTTAGCATGTTTGTGTCATCTTGTCTTTCGAATAATTCTTCCTCTTGGGGATGGATATATCTTACTTTGCATTCATCCCTGCCAGTGTTCTTTTTCAATCAATTCTGGCCAACTCTTCTCTCATGCCTCGTGAACTACCTTTTCTTCACTTTAATAATGATAAATCTGAATTTAGCTCATCTTTCTCAAATTTCAGGGTGAATTCGACCATATTATGATCGTTTTACCCTAAGGTTTATTTTACCTTAAGCTCTAATCATTTCTGGTTCATTGCGCAGCACCCAGTCCAGAATATCTGATCCACTAGTTAATCAGCCACGAGCTTCTCAGTAAAGTTATCTCATCGGCATTCTAGATACTCACCATCTTGGAATCCCGCACCAACCTGATTTTCTTTATCGACCTGCATATCAAAATCCCCCATGACTATTGTAATATTACCCTTTTGGCATGTCTTTTCTGATTACCGTCGTAACTTGGAGACCACATCCTTACCAAAACCTGGAAGTCTGTATAATCTCCCGTCATTTTGTTTGTATTTACCCTTGCAGATCCGTAGTTCAACGCCTACCCAACCTTCGTCACCTCTTTCTAGTGAATTGATATCATTTTTACAAACAGAGCAACGCCACTCTCTCTGCATCTTTGCGTCCTTTCGATACAAGGTGTATCCTTGGAAAATAAGTTCCCAGCAATATGCTTTCAGCCATCATTCAGTGATGCCAACAACATTGGGCCTGCCAATCTGCAACTGTGTTTTCAGTTCATCTACCTCATTCCATAC
Organism: Hemitrygon akajei; assembly: GCF_048418815.1. NCBI lineage: Eukaryota > Metazoa > Chordata > Chondrichthyes > Myliobatiformes > Dasyatidae > Hemitrygon > Hemitrygon akajei. The sequence goes on from NW_027331931.1 coordinate 7,873,236, forward strand.
AGTGCACGCATTCACATATAACACCTTCAATCCTATTTTCACCTTTTTCAACCCCGGCCATTTTTTGCTCGTCGCACCATACTCAACCTTTTGGTCCCTCAGTTTGCCTGAACTCTTACCAGCAACAGCCTCTGTACAAAATATTCGGGCACCTTGGTTCCCATCATCCTACAAGTCTAGTTTAAACGACCATTAACAAACATAAACAACCTTCACACTGGTAAGGAAGGAGTTAGCCAGAATACAAACAGGTGGTGGACTGGAGGGGAAGGAGGACTAGCTAGAAGATGAAAGGTCAAGCCAGGTGGGTGGGTAGAGTAAAGTTCAGAAGAAGGAGGAATCTGATAGGATAGGAGATTCGACCATGGGAGAAAGTGAAAGGAGTAGTGATAGATAGGTGAGAAAACAAGTTAAGAGCTTACGTCAGGGGACAGAAAAGGAGGGAAGAGGATGGGAAATAAAATTACCGGAAGGACAAGTCAATGCCCATGCCATTAGGTTGGGTACCAGATCTCGGGGACGACCTCAGACTAATAGTAAGAGCCTTGAATGAATCCTACAAATTGGGTTCGGCCTTTTTGCAGGGTCATCCTGCACAGAAAGTGGTTCTTCAGTTCAGAGAGCAAACATTGCTCAGCAAACACCAACTTACACGGGTTCGACAATGTACATCTTTTGTCTTCCAAACATACGTGACAATTCCCCTCCCCCGCGGGTCTAACCTCACTTCCGCACAAAGGACCATCCACAGTGGCCAATTAAACAATCAAAACGGCATATCTGATGAAAAGTCTTGAGCAAAAATATCGGCTCTTGATTCCTTTGCACAGATGTTGCCTCATCTGTTGAGTTCCTCCAGCATTTTGTGCGTGCTACTCTGAATCAAACCTCAATGCCTTTAGCACGACAGGAAAACCAGTTGGAGTCCATGTGGTCACAGGGAGACCATGCAAACTCCATAAAGGTCAGGTTTGAACTCCGACACTAGAACTAACTTTGGCCCTTCGTCAAACCGTGACCAGGAACACGTCGCCCCCCCCCCCCTTAGGCTTCTCCCTCAGCCTGACCAAGCCCTCGGTGGTTCTGGTGCAGTCACTGATGTGGCTCCAGCTGACCTCTGTCCCACTGTGATGCATGTCTCTCGAAGGTCGCCCAGCACCGCCTCTTCCTCAGTCCACCTCTCGTTCACACCTTCAGCCACCTTCCACTCCTACCCTCTGCTCTCCAGAAACTCTGCTAGCTGTGCCTGACACTGTACTGAGGCTCCTTCACCCACCATTCAAGTTTTCACTAATCATGTTAAATAACGTACAAACCCTTTATTTTCTCATTCCAACATAGCCCCCCTGCTTACTACCAGTTTACTCTCCTACAGCCTCTTAACACTTCCTCCAGTCCCACCTTCTTGGAGACTAATCATTGCCTTTGCAGCCGTCCCCACTCCAAGACTGAAACAGTCTGTTAAAATCTCTCTGCCTTCCTATCTCCCTCTACTCCCTTCTGTTTGTTTTACCAAACCGGGTCACTGGACGTTTCTGATCACCAGCTCTAATTCTGTGTATCCTAATTTTAAATTGGACTCATTATGCTCCCGAAGGCCCTTCAATATCCCTCCCCCCATTAATGCAGGCTGCCTCCGCTCGTCGACAGAAACAATAAATAACATCTACTTCCTCTTACTATACCCAGCAGGCAGTTTCCCCCTACAAGACATTACTCGCGCAGAAAACCCAGGGTCAGCAGCAGAATCCTCAGTTCAACCTGCTACATTTTGGAAATGAATGATTGGAATTAACTCAGTGAGAAATGACACACTGGATCAATATGTTATTCCCTCACTGAAACCCTACAGGCAGAAGTGATATCGCCCTCACTGGCCCCCCACAGACAGTTCGATCTCTCTAATCGAGACCTAGACAGAGGTGAAGAATACCTTTGAATACTTCCCTCTCTCTCTCTCTCCTCCCACCCTCCGTGAAACCCCCCCACACGCACGCACGCACGCAAGCACACACACACACACACACACACACACACACACACACACACACACACACACACACACACACACACACACACACACACACACACACACACACACTTCAGTTCAATTCATCACGCACATAGAGCACAAGACAGATTTCGATGTTCGACCAGGTTCGAGGATGTACACTCACGTGTGGCTCTCGATGAGGTGTTGGTGAGTAAACTGGAGAGAGATGGTACCACCTACGACCTCCTCACTCGCTGCTGTGAGTGTTGTCAGGCTCAGCAACTGCTCAACGGCTACCTTCCGCATCAGCTTCTCGAAGCAATGAAACCGAAGCTGGGCGTGCAACAGTTGACGTATGTTTTGGAAAAGCATGCAAATCAAACAAACATAAAGAGCCTATTGTTCCCAGTCAGTCAGTTTCCTCTACCAACCATGGTTTCGGTGACGGGTCAATACTCAGCAGAGGGACAGGAGTGGATACAGGTGCTAGAAGCATAGAAAACCTACAGCGCAGTAGAGGCTCCTCAGCCCACAATGCTGTGTCGAACAGGTACTTACTTTAGACATTACTAGGGTTACCTCTAGCCCTCTATTTTCCTAAGCTCCATGTACTTATCCAGGAAACTCTTAAGAGACCCTATCGTATTGTATCCGCCTCCACCACCGTCGCCGGCAGCCCATTACACACTCATCACTCTCTGAGTAAAAAAAAACTTACTCCTGACATCACCTCCTCTGTATCTACTCCGCAGCACCTTAAACCTGTGTCCTCTTGTGGCAACCATTTTAACCCTGGAAAAAAGCCTCTGACTATCCACACGATCAATGCCAAAGGAGTTGAATGACTTCAGACCTGTTGCCTTGACGTCGCACGTGATGAAGACCATGGAGCGGCTGATAATACAGAATCTGAGGCCACAAACCAGGCACGCCCGGGATCCGCTTCAGTTTGCGTATAAGGAGAAGGTGGGAGTGGAGGATGCTATCACGTATTTGCTGCACAAATCACTCTCTCACCTAGATGGGGTCAGTTGTGCTGTGAGGATTACATTCCTTGACTTCTCTAGTGCCTTTAACACCATCCAGCCCAAGATCTTAAGGCACAAACTAACGGAGATGGGAGTAGACTCTCACATGGTGGATTGGATAGTGAACTACTTGACAGATTGACCTCAGTATGTGCGGTTAGGAGACTGTAGGTCTGACACGGTGGTCAGCAGCACAGGAGCGCCGCAGGGAACCGTACTCTCTCCGGTCCTGTTCACCCTGTACACATCAGACTTCCAATATAACTCGGAGTCCTGCCATGTGCAGAAGTTCGCTGATGACACGGCCATAGTGGGGTGTGTCAGGATATGGTGGTGGACTTTAGGAGATCTAGGCCTCATATGGAGCCAGTGATCATTAATGGAGAATGTGTGGAGCAGGTTAAGACCTACAAGTATCTGGGAGTACAGTTAGACGAGAAGCTAGACTGGACTGCCAACACAGATGCCTTGTGCAGGAAGGCACAGAGTCGACTGTACTTCCTTAGAAGGTTGGCGTCATTCAATGTCTGCAGTGAGTTGCTGAAGATGTTCTATAGGTCAGTTGGTGAGAGCGCCCTCTTCTTTGTGGTGGCGTGTTGGGGAGGAAGCATTAAGAAGAGGGACGCCTCACGTCTTAATAAGCTGGTAAGGAAGGCGGGCTCTGTCGTGGGCAAAGTACTGGAGAGTTTAACATCGGTAGCTGAGCGAAGGGCGCTGAGTAGGCTACGGTCAATTATGGAAAACCCTGAACATCCTCTACATAGCACCATCCAGAGACAGAGAAGCAGTTTCAGCGACAGGTTACTATCGATGCAATGCTCCTCAGACAGGATGAAGAGGTCAATACTCCCCAATGCCATTAGGCTTTACAATTCAACTGCCAGGACTTAAGAACTTTTTTTTTTTAAAAAGCTATTATTAATGCTTTTTGAGTTAGTGATTTAGATGCATATCATATTATTACTGAGTTAAGTATTGTATGTAATTAGTTTTTGCTACAACAAGTGCATGGTACATTGGAAAAAAAGTTGAATTTCCCCATGGGGATGAATAAAGTATCTATCTATCTATCTATCTATCTATCTATCTATCTATCTATCTATCTATCTATCTATCTATCTATCTATCTATCTATCTATCTATCTATCTATCTATCTATCATCTTGTACACCTCCATTAGGTCACCTCTCATCCTCCGTCGATCCAAAGAGAAAAGGCCGAGTTCACTCAACCTATTCTCATAAGGCATGCTCCCCAAATCAGGCAACATCCTTCTAATTCTGCTCTACACTCTTTCCCCCAATAGGAAGGAAGGGTGTAGCCAGAATTTAAAAAAAAAGTTGTGGGGAGATGGGGGAATGGAGGACTAGCTAGATGTTCAAGGGTGGGTGGGTAAGGTATAGGGCAGAAGAAGAGAGAAGAGTGGACGAGAGGAGAAAGTGAAGGGGGTAGTTATAGGCAGTTGAGAAAAGGAGTTAATAACGCAAATTTGGAGACAGATGAAGAGAGAAGTGGAAGGAGAATAAAATTACTGGAAGGAAAATCAATGTTCACACCATCAGTTTGGCTACTACATCTCGGGGACGACCTCAGACTGATAACAAGCGCCTTGAGTGAATTTTACAAATTGGGTTCAGGCCTTTTGCAAGGACATCCTGCACAGAAAGTGGCTTTTCAGTTCACAGAGCCGACAGTGCTCAGCAAACACCAACTTACACCGGCCCGACACTGCTCATCTTTTGCCTTCCAGACGTACCTGACAACTCCCCCCACCTCCTGGATCGAACTTCACTTCCGCACAAAGGACCATCTGCAGTGGCCAATTAATCAATCAACCCTACAGTTCTGATGCAGTCTTGAGCCGAAATATCGGCACTTAATTCCTCTGCACAAATGCTGCCTCACCTGCAGAGTTCCTTCAGCATTTTGTGCGTGTTGCCTTGAATCAAACCTCAAAGCCTTTAGCACGAGAGGGAATCCAAATAACCAGTTGGATAAATAACAGGAAGACCATTCCAACTCCTTAAAGGTCAGGTTTGAACTCGGTCACTGGAACTAACTTTGGCCCTTCGTCAAACCGTGACCAGGAGCACGCCCCCCCAGTTTAGGTTTCTCACTCAGACCGACCAAGCCCTCGATGGTTCAGGTGCAGTCACTGATGCGCATGCAGCCGACTTCTGCCCACTGTGATGTGGGCCTCTGTAACGTCGCCCAGCTCCGCCTCTCCCTCAGTCCACCTCTCGTTCACACCTTCAGCCACCTTCCACCCCTGCCCTCTGCTCTGCACAAACTCTGCTAGCTCTGCCTGACTTTGTACTGAGGATCAACCCACCATTCCTGTTTTCACTAATCTAGTTTAATAACCTATATAAACCAATTTTTCACGTTCCAACATAACCTCACCGCTTCCTTCCAGTGTAATCTCCTCCGACCTCTTAACACTCCCTTCAGTCCGACACTCCCGGAGACTAATCACTGCATTTACAGCTATTACCACTCCTCAGTCTTCAAGACTGGAGGACTCTGCTGAACCCTCTCTGAATTCCTATCTCCCTCTACTCCCTTCTGTTGTTTTTCCAAACCGGGTCACTGGACGTTTCTGATCACCAGCTCTAATTCAGTGTATCTTAATTCTAAATTGGACTCATTATGCTCCCGAAGGCCCTTCAATATCCCTCCCCCCCCCATTAATGCAGGCTGCCTCCGCTCATCGACAGAAACAATAAATAACATCTACTTCCTCTTACTATACCCAGCAGGCAGTTTGCCCTTACAAGACAGAACTCACACAGAAAACCCAGGGTCAGCAGCAGAACCCTCAGTTCAACCTGTTACATTTTGGAAATGAATCATTGGAATTAACTCAGTGAGAAATGATACACTGGATCAATATTATTATTACTGGATCATAATATCAATATCATTCCCTCACTGAGACGCCACAGGCAGATGTGAGATCGCCCTCACTGCCCCCTACCCCCGCCAAACAGTGCGATCTCCCTCAATGAGACCCTAGACAGAGTTGAGGAGTACCTTGGAATACCTTCCTCTCTCTCTCTCACATACTCACTCTGCCCCACCCTCCGTGTACCCCTCTTTCTCCAACAGACACAAACACACACGCACACAGAGCACAAAACAGATTTCGAGGTTCGACCAGGATCGGGGATGTACACTCACGTGTGTGTCTTGATGCGGTGTTGGTGTGTGAACTGGAGGGAGATGGTGCCATCTACGACCTCCTCATTCTCCGCTGTGAGTGTTGTCAGGCTCAGCGACAGCTCAACGACTACCTTCCGCATCAGCTTCTCGAAGCAATGAAACCGGAGCTGGGCAGTGCAACAGTTGACATATGTTTTGGAAAAGCATGCAAATCAATCAAACATAAAGAACCTATTGTTCCCAGTCAGTGAGTTTCCTCTTTCAACCATGGCTTCGGTGACGCGTCAGTGCTTAGCTGGGGGACAGGAATGGATGCAGGGTGATAGGAGCATAGAAAACCTACAGCATAGTACAGGACCTTCGGCCCACAATGCTGTGCTGAACATGAATTTACCTTAGAAATTACCTAGACTTCCCCATAGCCCTCTATTTTTCTAAGCTCTATGTACCTATCCAGGAGTATCTTAAAAGACCCTATCGTATCCGCCTCCACCACCGCCGCTGGCAGCCCATTCCACGAGCTCACCACTCTCTGCGTAAAAAACAACTTAACCCTGACAGTTCCACTATACCTACTGCCAATAACCTGATCTTACGTAACTGCTAAAATGAAATACCTACAGCATAGAAGTAAAAATCTCTGCTTTCTTTCAATCTACTTGATGACTTTTCTACCTGCACACATGACATTGAAATTAGATTCACTAACATATTTAGTACTTCAAGAAGCCATCCAAATTACTGTGCTCAAAGCCCTGAAGGCCAATGTACCTAACGCTCTCTTTCCAACCGCATCTACCTGTGACGATGCTTTCAAGGAAGCATGGATCGGTATTCCAGTTTCCGTGGTTCTAATGTGAGCTCTAACTTTCACTATGTAAGCCTTATCCTGATTTGTCCTCCCAAATTCAACATCTCACCCCCATCTGCAGATAAACTCTATCTGCCCTTTCTCAGATTATTTGCTCAGGTGGGCCAAATCGCGATGCAAGCATTGATAGCCTTACTTGTAGCCTGCGGTAATGTTGTTGATCTAGTTTACCACATTATAATGTTATAGGGATAGACGACAAACAACGGACGCAGCACTGATCCCTGTGAAACCACGAGTCACAGGCCTCTAGCTAGAAAGACAACCAACTCACTGCCATTCTCTGGCCTTTCCCACTCAGTCAATATCGAACCCACGCACATTAACCTTCTGACCTGCCTCACACGTGGGAATTTGTCTAAAACCCTGCTGCAATCCATTTAAACAGCAGCCATCACCTTTCCTTCATCAACCTCTTGGTTATCTACTCAGAAAACCCAATGAGTTTCGTTGGCTATGGCCTGTCATACACAGATCAATGGTGACTATCTCTATTCAGCCTTCTTTATGCAAACACTTATATATCCCGTCCTTTGCAATACCTTCTAATAATTTATACACCACTGATTTTGGGCTCATCGGGCTATAATTCCCTGGCTTTTTCATCGTCTTTATTGAAAAACGGAACAACGCCAGCCATCCTCCAGTCCTCTGGCACCACACGCTTGACTAAAACTTTTTGAAATAACTCTAACGGGGTCCCTGCAATTTCTACACTAGCCTACTACAAAGGTTCGGGGGACATCTTGTGAGGCCATGGGGATTTATCGATGTTAATTTGTCTCAAAACCGCAGTCACCTCCTCCTCCATAATCTGGATATGGTCCATGAATTCACTACTCTTATGCATCAGTTCTACGTAGTTTGTGACTGTGTGTGACTTCATTCATTGGGGACCACGTTGATCTTCAGCTTTTGTTCTCATTCGCTCTCCCTTTGTTTTTAATATATCTGTAGAAACCATTGGAATTCAGTTTTACCTCGTCTGACAGAGAAATCTCATGTCCCCTTTTAGCTCTCCTGATTTCCCTGTTCATTATTTCCTGAATATCTTATAACCCACAAGCACGTCAAGCCATTCGGCTTTACAATTCAACCGCCAGGAGTAAGATATGTTAAAGTGCCGGGGTTAGGACTCAATGTATTTAAGTAAACTACTTAAGAACTTTTTAAAAGCTATTATTAATGCTTTTTGAGAGGGTGATTTTAGATGCATATCATAGTTTTACTGAGTTAAGTATTGTATGCAATTAGTTTTGCTACAATAAGTGTATGGGACATTGGAAAAAAATGTTGAATTTCCCCATGGGGATGAATAAAGTATCTATCTATCTATCTATCTATCTATCTATCTATCTATCTATCTATCTATCTATCTATCTATCTATCTATCTATCTATCTATCTATTTGATAGTATTGTTCAATAACTTGATAGCAGTTTAAATTAAGAGTAACTGACAGCAAAGATTCGGCATGTCATCTAAATTTTTGATAAACTGTGGAGCGAATATTTGATTAGTTGTATCGCGGCCTAGTATGGAAACACCAGTACCTACAAAAAAGTAGTGGATATAGCCCTCTCCTCCCCACCATTAAGCCTAGCTAAATGCAACACTGACACAGGACAGCAACATCTATCATCAAGGACCCCCACCATCCAAGCCATGCTCTCCTCTCACTGCTGGCATCAGTGAGAATGTACAGGAGCCTCAGGGGTAGCACTACTAGGTTCAGGAGCAGTTATTGGCCCTCAACCACTAGGCTGCTCAAGCCGAGGGGTAAACGTCTCTGGCTCCATCAGTGAACTGTTCCCATAACCTGCAGACGGACTTTTAAGGTCTCCATCTCCTGATCCCTATATTTACTGCTTATTTATTGTTGCTGTTGTTGTTGTTGTTGTTGTTGTTATAATTTGTCTCTTTCTTTACTGTATGTTGCATGTGTTGTTGCTTCTTGCACAGTGGCTGTTTGCCCACCCTATTGGGTGCAGTCCTACATTGATTCTATTGAGATTTTGTATTTACTGTGATGAATCTAGGGTTGTATATAACGACATATCTGTACTGTTTTAGAGTGCATTCTTTCTTTCAGAGATTTACAATGAATTTGAACTCTAAACTGCATAGATCTGATTTGTGTCTCCTTTTACTTTACCAAGCCCTGATTATCTCTCAATAACAAAAGAGCATAGATATGACTATTTCACTTTTGAATGTCCTCCATTTACCAGGCATCTCTAAGCTATCACATCCACATCTACAGATCCTGTCTGATGCCATCAAAATTGTTTATTTCGCCAGTTTAGAATTTATCCTTGCCATCCTAATTTGGCTTTCAGCCATCCCCTATACTTTTTAAACTTTCTGAGCTACGTTGCTTTTCCATAAGACATAGGGGCAGAAATAAAGCATTTGGCCCATTGAATCTGCTCTCCCATAGACTCATGACTGATTTATTATCCCTCACAACTCCATTCTCCCGCCCTCTCCCTCTAACGTTTAAAACATTAATAATCAATAACCTACTAACTTCTGCTGTAAAAATACCCAATGACTGAGCTTTCACAGCTGTCTATGGCAATGAATTTAACAGATTTACCAAGCCCTTGCTAAAGAAACTCCTTCTCATCTCTGCTGTAAAGGGAAATATTTCTATTCTGATGCCCTACTATCGGTCACATCTTCTCCATATACACTCTATCTAGATGTTTCAGTCTTCAATGGGCTTCAATAAGATCCCTCCCTCTTTCGTCTAAACTCCAGTGAGTACAGACACCGAGCCATCAAATGCTCCTCATGCATACTTCAACCCTTTCACTCACGGGATCATTCTCATGAACCTCCTCTGGAAGCTCTCAGAGCTACTCAGAATATACTAAATCCCGTCGAATAAATGTCTTATAAGGCCTTAGCATTTTATCCTTGCTTTGATATTTTAGACCCCTCTATGCAAATACGAATATTGCATTTGCATTCCTTACCACCGATTCAACCTGCAAATTAACCACGAAGATTCCAAGTTTCCTTTGCACCACTAAGGGCATTGTGCGCGCCACAGTTCCCAAGGAGATGCTCAGATGTGTGTAGCGGGAGAAATATTTCATACGAAGCGAGTGGGGAAGAAGTTTTCTAGTGCTAAATCACGAGAGTGGAGTTTAAACTAGGGTTACATTGGAAACATAGAAATGGAGCAGTTGGTGGAGCGATGATGGGAAATATATTGTTACGCCTGCATGCAAAGTCAGGGATTGAAATGTTGACCATGGTGGACTAATATTCTGAGCTGTGTATATTTCGATACAAATAATATTATTGGAGAAGCAGATAAGCTTATGGCATATATGAACACGTGGAACTATAGCTCTGTAGCCATTATTGAGGGCTGTAGGAAGGGCAGGATTGGCTGCTCAGTATTCTGGTGTTCCACTCTTTTAGACATGATAGAGCAGGAGGGATTAAAGGAGAATTGGTGATGGTACAAGTCGGAACAGAATGTCAAGGCAGTTCTTCAACAGGACAGACTGAAGAGATCGACAACTAAGTCTTTATAGTTGGAACAAATCATACATTTGTCAGCTTAATTTGGAGGAGAACATCTGTAAAAATCACAGGCTATTACAAAAAAACATAAGCTTGTTATAGCCGGTGATTTTAACTTTCCACATATAGACTGGGGACACCCAAAGTCTAAAAGGACTAGATGGGATAGAGTTTGTCAAATGTGTTCAAGAAAGCTTCCTTAATCATTGCACAGAGGTCCCAACGAGAGAGTGTGCAGTACTCAATCTGCTATTGGGAAGGAAACAGAGCAGGCGATAAGTTTGTGCAGGGAACACTTTGCATCTCGTGATCATAATACCAGCATTTTTCCTCTACCTGCCTTGTGACCTATCGGTTGGCAAACCTGGTGTTTCTTTAGCATATGTATATTTCAATTTCTCTCGTGGCCAAGTTGCTGGGTCGAAGCTCAACACAGCAGGGATGGAAAGAACGCAAGGAGCCAGCCAGATCCGAACCCGGGACCTCTCGCCTCAAATTCTGAATCGGATGCCTGTTCACCACCGGCAAATTAATAATGCCATTAGTTTCAAGATCAGTTAAAGAGCAGGATTACTGTGGTCCTCGGGGCGACATGCTAAATTGCAGAAAGATTGATTTTTATGATATCAGAAAGGATCTGGCAAGCGTAAGTTGTTTTCTGTCAAAAGCAAGCTTCGAAAGTGGGAGAGCTTCATTGTCGGAATTTTGAGAGTACAGGGCATGTATGTTCCTGTGAGCATAAAAGACAAATATAACAAGTTGTGAACTTTGGTTTTTCGAGAGATATTCAGGTCCTGAGTAAGAAGAAGAAAGAAGTGCATAGCACGTAGGGGCAGGAATGAACAATTGAGGAACTTGAATAGTATAAGTAATGTTAGTGAACACTTATGAAGGAAATCAGGAGGGCTAAATGTAGGCATGAGATTGCTCTAGCAGACATGGTGAAGGAGAATCCCATGGATCTTTGTAGAAATATGTAGCGGAAAAGCATCGCAAGGGACAAAAATGAACTTTTGGAGATATTCTATGCATGGAGTCATAAGAGATGGGGCAGAGGAAACCTTAAATGCCCATTCTCAAAATCGGTCTAAGTCCTTCTGCAGGCACCCTGCTTCCTCAAAACAGCCCGACTCTCCATTTATCTTTGCATTGTCCACAAACTTTACACAGAACTATCGATTCCGCCACCCACATTACTGACATAATAAAATGTGAAAATAAGTGCTCCACGCAACTAACCCTACGGAGCACCACGGCTCACCTGCAGCCAACCAGAAAATGCCCCTTTATTCGCATTCATTGCCTCTTGCCAGTCAACCAATCTTCTATCATGCTAGTATCTTTACTCTGTTCCTGCTTTGTTTAGCAGCCTCCTGTGCGGCGTCTTGTCAAAGGCTTACTGAAAGTCTAAGTAAAACAACACATCTGCTGGCGCTCCTTTGTTTATCCTGCCTGTATTTTCCTTAAAGAATTCCAACAGGCAAGATTTCCCATTGAGGAATCCATGCAGACTCCAGCCTATTTTATCAGGTGTCTCCAAGAGACTCAAAACCTCATTGTCAATGAAGAATTCCCATGTCTTACCAACCACTGAAATCATGCTAACTGGCTTATAATGTCCTGTCTTCTGTCACCCTCCCTTCGTAAAGATTGCAGTGACATTTGCAATTTATAGATGGTGTTTGAGACACCCACTTTTACTGTGCACCCAGACACTCTCGATTTTTTTTTAGCATATTGTCTTCCACACTGACTGCAGACACAAAATACATATTCAGGTCATCCGCAATTTCTTTGTCCACCATTAGTGTCATTTTCCCATGGTCCGATATCCACCCTCACTTCTCTTTTACTCTTTAATAACTAGTAAAAAAGACTTTTTGTATCCACTTTTATAATGTTGGACAGCGTACCTACATATTTTACTTTTCCCTCTTTATTGGTTTTTAAGTTGTCTTCCATTGGTTTGTAAAAGCTTCCCAATCGCCTAGCACCACACTATCTTTTTTGCTATATGTTCCCTTCCTTTTGCTTTCACGCTATCTTTGACTTACCTTGTCAGCTCTACATCCTGTTGGAAAACTTCTTTGGGATTCATTCATACTGGGCTTTCCAAATTGCTCCCGAAAACTGCTGCCTTTTTTTTGTTTTGTTTTTTTCTTTCTTTGTTTTATTTTTTGGCCGTCTTCCTTGCTAATGTTGTCTTCCAATAAACTTTGGCCTCCACTTCTATCAAAAATGTATAGTTCCCTATACCCCACTCTAATAATCAAACATCCGATTTTAGTTTCCCCTTCTCAATCTGAAGGGCGAATTCTCATTGGATCATTACACGGTATCTATTCCAGAACTGTCTTTTCCCTGGTGGTCTCAACCACACGGTGTTATAAAGAGCCATGTCGTAGAAATTCTCCTATTTCCTTTTTTTTTGGTGATCCAGCAACAGCCTGATTTTCCCAATCAACCTGCATATTGAGATCCCCCATGACCTGTATCAGTGTTTTTTGACTCTGGGACTGTCACTCCGTCCTCTCTCAGATCTGCTCCCTTTCACTTTTTCGCTCTCCCCATCCCAACCTCACCCCTCCAAATACCTCACTCTAGAAATGCCTCGGGTTTCGAAAAGGTATTACCAAATGCTACCTGTTTATGACGTGAATACCCCTCTGTTCTCCGCTGTTCGCACACAGTGGCAAACAGAACAGAGCAGGTCAGAATTAACCAGAGGGACGCTCATATTAGCTCAGTAATAGCCACAGAAGCCTGAGTGAATAATTTGGACTATTGTGCAGAGAAACAGAATATTCAGTCCCAGAAACTTCCCTCTGCCTCCCCCATCCTCTCTGTACCGCCTCTCACCACCTTATTCCAGGAACTGCTCGCATTTCAGTCTGTGTATGAATTTGCATCGTGGTTTTCAACAGGTGATACCTGTTTGAGTGAAATGAATAGTTCTTTGTTCTCAATGGGTGTGTTTTCAGTTGTCTATAATTTCCACTTTTCACTACCTCCCTTCTTAAAGAGTGCAGTGACATTTCTATTCTTCTGAAATCGTTCCAGAATCTAGTGTTTGATGAAAGATCACAACTAATGCTACCACAATCATTTCAGATACTTTCATACTTTTCCGCTACCCAAGCATCTTCTGATTAGTAATTGCAATTTTATTCACTTCTGCCCTGGCACTCAAAATTCTTGTATACTGATATTTTTTCCACAGAGAAAACCAATACAAAATACTTTTTAAAAAGTTTATCCGCCTTTCTTTATTCCCGATTACTACCTCTCCAGCGGAATTAAGTTTTTGGCATCTTCTTTTATTTTACTGGTTAATTAACCTCATATTTTATCCTTCTTCCTTTCTGTTTTTTTTTTTATTGGCCTCGCTTCGCTTATAAATAAATTACCGAAATTCTGAGACTGGATAGGTATTCCCTTTGAGATAACTAGACTAACATTTCTCAAGTGCAATCATTACCTCACATCGTCACCTAATTTGCTGATTTAGAAAATTGGAGGATATCCTCTTTTCAAGGTATTCACCAGAATAAATATCTACCCGCTCTGTAATGTCCAAAAATCTGGTAGATTTTCAACGGACAATCCAAAATGAAGAAAATCTATCTCTCAAGTCAAGTCTGGGTAATGTTAATAGAGAAACACAAATCAACGGAAATGTACAGGACCAAATCGAAGGCTCAGATCGTACCTTGGAGCACAGTGAAGTCGATTGTGAAACTACGGTTACACAGGCTGAGCCAGGCCGCCCATTGAATTTAGTCACCGACGAAGAATGAAACTTGCAAGAGAGGTTACTGTCGGCCACCACTCAGTCGGAGTGTGCTGCAAAAATCACTGGCTGCAAATGGAGATGGAGTTCATGACTCCATAATCTCTGAGGCGTTCCATAAAAGGGGTACTTGTAGAAGAGTGATAAGGAAGAATACTTGACAAAGAAAAAAAAACTTACCCTTGCCCATAAATATTTTGCGAAGTGTCACTTAGAAGAAACTGCGGGGACGTGGAAAAATATCTTGTACTCAACACCAAGTACAGTAAATCCAATACTGCGTATTTCTACATCACTCTGTGAGGATGCTTTTCAATAGGGACTGAAAATCGGGTCAGGGTTCATGGGAATATTAATGCTGCTAAAGACAGAGATCCCAGATAAAAACTTAGTAGCCTCTGCTAGAAAACTTAAAATGGGGAGGGATTTCATATTTAAGCAGGGCAACAACCTAAAGTGGACAGCCAGAGCAATCACGAGTGGCTTCAAGTGAAGTAAATTGATGCCCTTGATTGGTCCGGTCAGAGTTCAGACCTTAAATGATTCACACATCTCTGGCAAGACCCCAAGATTGCTGTACACTGCTGCGCCCCAACAAGCCTGCCACAACTTGAGCATTTCCGCATCGACGAATGGGCAAATCTTGCTCTATCACATTGTGCAAAGTTAAAAGAGACTTCATCCAAAAAGTCTGCTGGCTGTGCGAGGTGGTTCAATAAGTACTGACCATGGGGAACGAATACTTTTGAACCGCTTACATTTCAGCTTTTGAATGCTAGGTTTTCATAGGTTACAATTTCCCAGTGTTTCTACCTTTTTGGGGGGAGGGTGCGGTGGTGGTGGCTCCAGTGTGAAAGGAAGAGCATGTAATTTTCAGTTAAATTGATTAATATCGCTGTTGTGGTACTCATTTATCTGAAGAAAAGGTTTGGAGCTGAATATGTTTACAAGGCACTGTAGTTAGGTAGATAAATACTCTATATAATGCTCAGAACACGAGATGTAGAGCCCTTGAAAGTGAGTACATAGGTTGTGGAGTCCTTAGTCTTGAGGTAAGAGAAGTTACCCACGTCGTTTCAGCAGCCTGATGGTTGAATGGTAAAAGCTGTTCTCGACCTGATGACGAATGCACCTCCTTCACATCAGCCCAATCAGCATGTTCTGGATGGTGGGTTCCTTGATAATGGATGCTGCTTTCTTCAGCCAGTGCTCCTTGTAGATGTGCTCAATGGTGGGGAGGCCCACCACATTTTATAGGCGTTTTCATTCTTGCGAACTGGTGTCGGACTGGGACAGATCAACAGGTGAGTTGGGGCCCAGGCTTGATGGGCTGAGGATTGTCCTCCTGCTCCTAGTGTGTTGTATTCCTGTATAATGAGATAGAAATAGCACGTGAGCAGGGTATCCTGGATTCATTCCACGCTCTGATCGGAAGATTAAGAGAGCATATAAACCTGTCTCTGGGGGAACGTGGAGACAATGACGTGGGATTATCATCGTATCTGTGTAAATGGTGTTAAATGGTCGGCACGTACTCTGTGGGCGAATACACCTGCTTCTGTATTGTATGACTCTTTGGTGCCTCTCTCCCTTTCTCTAGCACTCCTGTCTTTCACTTTATCGCTATCCCCATCCCCTCCTCGCATAACTGTAGAAATACCTTGTGTTTTGACCTTCGATTTTTTCGCTAAATGCTACCCATGTCTATGATGTGAAAACCCTCTGTTTGGATCTGGTGGTAAACAGGAGAAGAGAACAGGGCAGAGTTAACTTGGAGGGAAGTTCCTATTAGATATGTAATGCCCACAGAAGCAGGTGAATAAGATGGAATGTCTTGCAGAGAAACAGAATATTCAGCCCAAGGATCTTCCCTCTCCCTCTCTCCCTCCCGCACTCACATTCCCCTCCCCCACTCGCCTTCCAATTCCTCCTCTATCTATTTCTGTACCACTTCTCACCGCCCTGTTCCAGGAACTGCTCTCACCTCTCTCGGGGTGAATTTGCATCTGTGGCTGTCAACACAAGATAACTGCGTGAATGAAGTGAGCAGTCCATTGTTCTCAATCGCTGTGCTTCCTGTTGCAAACGTGGTCTCAGAATGAGACAGTATTAAATTGTGTAGTGGCTGCAGAACTCCAGAAGTTGCAGAACTCGAAGTAAATTATTTTTTCGGAATCTGCATAAACTTATCACTTGGAACAACAGCTCCTCTATAAATATACACAATGGCCTGAACTACACAACAATCTTCAATGAATTCCAATGACCTCTCTCTGGCTAAATAAAATCCTCTTCATCTCTATTCTGTGGTCGTCACCCTCATTCCTCTGTCTCCATGATAAGAATCCTTCCTCTCAACGTTCACTCCTTGCAGTGCTTTTAATATTCGATAGGTTTCATGCATTTTCTCCTCATTCTTTTAAACACCAGCAAGTGCAGGCCCAGAACCATCAAATGCTACTCATTCGTTAGTCCATTCAATCACAGGATCATTCCCGTGAACCTCCTCTGAACTCTCTGCACTGCCAGTACACCCTTTCTTCGAAAACAAATAGAGCAGAGAACATAGAGCATAGAATAGCACAGCACAGTACAGGCCCTTCGGCCCACAATGTTGTGCCGTCTCTTAAACCGTGCCTCCCATAAAACCACCTCCTTAAATTCCTCCATATACCTGTTTAATAGATTCTTAAATTTCACTAGTGTATCTGCCTACACCACTGACTCAGGCAGTGTATTCCACGCACCAACCAGTCTCTTGGTGGTTCACAAACCTTCCTCCAATATCCCCCTTGAACTTCCCACTCCTTATCTTAAAGCCATGTCCTCTTGTATTGAGCAGTGGTGCTCTGGGAAAAGACGCTTGCTGTCCACTTATCTTATTCCTTAATATCTTGCATACCTCTATCATGTCTCCTCTCTTGCTCCTTCGTCTCAGAAAAGTAAAGCCCTAACTCCTTTAAGCTCTGATCGTAATGCATACTGTCTAAACCAGGAAGCATCCTGGTCAATCTCCTTTCTATCCTTTCCAATGCTTCCACATCCTTCCAAGAGTGAGGCGACCAGAACTGGACACAGTACTCTAAATGTGGCCTTACCAGACCCTAACCAGAGTTTTACAGAGCTGCATCATTACCTTGCGACTCTTAAACTCTATACCTTGATTTATGAAAGCTAACACCCCATAAACTTTCTTAACCACCCTACCTACCTATGAGGCAACTTTCAGAGATCTGCGAACACTTAACCGCAGATCCCTCTGCTCCTCCACACTACCAAGTATCCTGCCATTTACTTTGTACTCTGCCTTGGAGATTGACCTTTCAAAGTGTACCACTTCACACTTCTCCGGGTTGAACGCCATCTGCCATTTCTCAGCCCACTTCTTCATCCTATCAATGTCTCTCTGCAATCTTCGACAATCCTCTACACTATCCACAACACCACCAACCTTTGTGTCGTCTGCAAACTTGCCAACCCACCCTTCTACCCCCACATCCAGGTCTTTAATAAAAATCACGAAAGGTAGAGGCCCCAGATCCAATCCTTGTAGGACACCTCTAGCCACAACCCTCCAATCCGACTGTACTCCCTCCACCACGACTCTCTGCTTTCTGCAAGCAAGCCAATTCTGAACCCACCTGGACAAACCTCCCTGGATCTTATGCATTCTGCCTTTCTGTGTAAGCCTACAGAGTGGAACCTTGTCAAATGTCTTATTAAAATCTATGTAGATAACATCCACTGCACTGTCCTCATCTATATGCCTGGTCACCTCCTCAAATAACCCTATCAGGCTTGTTAGAGATGATCTTCCCTTCACAAAGCCATGCTGACTGTCCCTGATCTGACCAAGATTCTTTAAGTGCCCATAGATCCTACATCTAAGAATCTTTTCCAACAGCTTTCCCACCACAGACGTAAGGCTCACTGGTCTATAATTACCCGGACTATCCGGGTATGAACAAGGGGACAACATTCGTCTCCCTCCAATCCTCTGGTACCAGTACAATCCTCTGGTACCAGACATAAAGATCCTAGCCAGAGTCTCAGCAATCTCTTCCCTCGCCTCGTGGAGCAGCCTGGGAATATTCCGTCAGGCTCAGGGGACCTATCCGTCCTAATGCATTTTAACAACTCCAACACTTCCTGTCTCTTAATATCAACATGCTCCAGAACATCAACCTCACTCATATTGTCCTCACCGTCATCAAGTTCCCTCTCAGTGGTGAATACCGAAGAGAAGTATTCATGGAGGACCTCTCTCACTTCCACAGCATCCAGGCACATCTTCCCACTTTTATCTCTAATCGGTCCTACCTTCACTCCTGCCATCCTTTAGTTCTTCACATAACAGAAAAATGCCTTGGGGTTTTCCGTTACCCGACTCGCCAAGACGTTCTCATGCCCCCTTCTTGCTATTCTCAGCCCCTTCATAAGCTCTCTTCTTGTACCCTATATTCCTCAGTAGACCCATCTGATTCTTGCTTCCTAAACCTCATGTATGCTGCTTTCTTCCACCTGACTAGATTTTCCACCTCACTTGTCACCCATGGTTCCTTCACCCTACCTTTCTTTATCTTCCTCACCGGGACAAATTTATTCCTAACATCCTGCAAGAGATCCTTAAACATCTACCTTATGCCCATAGTACATTTCCCTGCAAAAACACCATCCCAATTCACACCCGCAAGTTCTATCATTATAGCCTCATAATTTGCCCTTCCCCAATTAAAAGAAAATCCTGTCCTCTCTGATTCTATCCTTTTCCATGATAATGCTAAAGGCCAGGGAGCGGTAATCACTGTCCCCCAGATGCTCACCCACTGACAGGTCTGTGAACTGAACCGGTTCGTTACATTATACTAGATCTAGTATGGCATTCCCCCTAGTCGGCCTGACAACATACTGTGACAGGAATCCATCCTGGACACTCTTGGAACTAATCCCTAAAACCTTGGAACTAATCAAGTGCCAATCAATGTGAGGGAAGTTAAAGTCACCCATGATAACAACCCTGTTATTTTTGCACCTTTCCAAAATCTGCCTCCCAATTTGCTCCTTTGTATCTCTGCTGCTACAACGGGGCCTACAGAATACCCCCAGTAGAGTAAATGCTCCCTTCCTGTTCCTGACTTCCACCCATACTGACTCAAAAAAGGATCCTGGTACATTACCCACCCTTTCTGTAGCGGTAATAATATCCCTGCCCAGTAATGCCACACCTCCTCCCCTCCACCCCACCATCCCTTTTAAAGCACTGAAATCCAAGAATATTGAGAGTCCATTCCTGCCCTGGTGCCATCTAAGTCTCTGTAATGGCCACTAAATCCATATTCCATGTATGCATCCAAGCTCTCAGTTCATCACCTTTTTTCCTGATGCTTCTTGCATTGAAGTACAGACACTTTCGCCCTTCTACCTTACTACCTTTATACCCTTTATTCTGCTGCTCTTTCCTCAAAGCCTCTCTAAATGTTACACCTGACTTTACTCCATGCACTTCTTTCACTGCTTTATCGCTCCGGGTCCCATCCCCCTTGCAAATTAGTTTAAACCCTCCCGAACCATGCTAGAAAACCTACCTGCAAGGATATTGCTCCCTCTCGAGTTCAGGTGCAACCCATCCAATCTGTACAGATCCCACCTTCCCCGGAAGAGATCCCAATGATCCAAAAATCTAAAACCCTGCCCCCTGTTTAATGTAGTCGGTAACAACTGCGGCGTCCTTGTGGCGCGTCAGTGCTGAATATCAGCGAGGTGGAGATGTTATTTCCAATCCGCACAGATGGTGGACTCCAGAGTCGAAGGTGAGACCTTGAATACAGTCCAGTCCTGTAAACGCTCCAGTGCCTCCCTTGTCCATATTGTTTTCCAGCTCACTACCGGACTGGGATTAGAGAGCAAACTGATAGAAATAACAGGGCATTCATTGGATATAGAGCGAGATTCCAAGATAGTATGGCCCCCAGGTAGCAGCGTCGGTGAAATTTCGGATAATGGCCTTAGCATTGTTAATGTGGGTGTTGGGGGTGGGAGGAAAGCAGACAGGGTTGGGAACCACAGGCTTATCAAATACATGGACAAGACGAGTAACGATGTCCTGCAAAGTGAGTTCCGCTATTTAGGTGATAAGGTAAAGGGCCGGACCACAAGGTCGGTGATATCGAGATTGCTACCTTTACCACATGTCACTGACGCTTGAAATATGAACATGACACAGTTCAGTACGTGAGGGAGGAGACAGGATGCAGAATTCGGATCATTGGGCTCTCTTCCACGGAAGGCAGGACGTTCACAACGGGAACAGATTGCTCATCAACTGCACGGGAACCAATTTCGTTGTGTCGAGGTTACCTGGTACTGCTCCGAGACGTTCAAAACGAAGTTGTGGTGATATGGAAATGAGTGTGACAGGTCATCTAGTGAAGTAGTTGTGGGGAATGTAGATATTATGTCTGCATTAAAAGAAATGATTGAGAGGTTGGGCATGGCGGGACTAATAATCTGAACCGCGTCTATTTCAATACAATGAGTGATTTAGGGAAGGATCAACACGTGGGTTTATGCGATTATAGCCATTGGTAACAATTGCATGCGTGGTGGCAGCGCCGGCAGCTCAATGTTCCGCGGTTCAGTTGTTTCATAAACGATAGAAAGGTGAGGTGGTTATTAAAGAGGAAAGGGTGGCATTACTGGTCATGGAAGATGTGACAGCAGAGCTCGGGCAGCCCCGACTGGAGGACTCCTCCAATGAGTGTGCATGAGTACAACGGAATTAAACCAAACCGATGATCACGTCACTGACTACATTGAAGAGCGGCGGAACTGAGAGAAGCAATTTGCAGAGACGTCAGATTATCGCATAAAAAATGAAGGTTGTGTTCGTAGTTGAGTTTAACTTTCAACATATTGACTGGAACTTTGATTCTGTAAAGAAATGGATGGGATAGAATTTGCCAAATCTGTTCAAATGAATGCTGGGTAAGTGGGAGGCCTTCAGAAGCGGTATTGAGTGCACACTGCTCCTATATTCTTGTTAGAACAAAATCCAAAGTCCACCATTATTTCAGAAGCTTGCTTTTCAAGGGGTATGCTTACTTTTGTTAGGCAGACGGGCTGTATAACAAACGTGAGGAATAAACAACATTTAAGAGAACACAAGAGGGAAATCAGCAGGTTTAGAATCTGTCCTGATCTTGCTCTAGCTGAAAACCTAAAGTGGACATGGGAAGAAAGACAGATCGACAGAGAGATAGATAGAAAGTCTTAGAGACATTTTTTTCTAGGAGTTACTAGAAAATCTAATGAAGACGTGTCAGCGGATCTCGTTCATTTAGACATCAAGAAGGCTTTTGACAAAGCTCACATAAGAGATTAGTCCAGACTGTTCTGTCCCTTTCTTTCCATGGGATGTAGTAAACCGGATTCAACACGACTACGGTAGAAGCCAGAGAGTAAAGTTATATGGTCGCCACTGTGAATGGAGGCCTGAAAATAGTGGAGTGCCGCAATGATCACCGCTGGCTCTGTTGTTAATGCGACGTGTGGGAAGTTGCACACTGGGAGGACTGACCAGCGTGGGACGTACACATGGATTAGTACGGCACTGAGTAGTGCAGTGAACAAAGGGGTCTGTGAGTACAGATCCATTATTCATTGATAGTGGCGTCTGAGGGAGATTGGGTCGTAAAGCGGGTTTTGGGCAGTTAGGCATTGACAAATCAGACTATTGAGCTGTGGATGTAATTCTCAAGTTGAATTGTACGTTGGTGAGACTCAGTTTGGAGTATTGCGTGGAGTTCTGATCAACTACCTGCACAAAGAAATCACTGAGAGTGATCAAATACAGAGAAAGTTTATAAGGCCTTTGTAGAAGCTTGAAGACCTGATTTGTAGGGAATGGTTGAATAGGTTCAGACATTGATTTTGTTTTCCTTATCTTGAGCACCAGAGAATGTGGGGAGATTGCACAGAGGCATACAAATTATGAGGGGTAAATGGAAGCAGGCTTTTGTCACTATTTGGGTGAGACTAAAACCACCGTTGATAGGTTAGGGATAAAAAGTAAAATATTTAAGGGAAACTGATGCGGAGCTCTATTTTACGAGTGGGGAGACTGTGCAACTAGCTGCCAGCGAAAGTGGTGGACATGGGCTTGATGTAACATTTAAGACAAATTTGGGTAAGTACGTGAATGCAACGGTACGGAAGTCGAGGCAGAGTTTGACACGGACTGGATGGGTCCAGTTTTTTGTGCTGTGGTACACTATTTCACTGACTCCTCTGAAATACATTGAATGAACATCGAACCCATTGTTTGTCATGCACCGCCAAGAGTTCAGTGTGTTACCCAATGTCACAATGAGTAAAAATAGACCGAAACAAACACTGGTTGTTTGTTCACTGTCCTGTAGCTAATGTAACTAAGGGGGCATTAATTGGCTTAAGGGACATGCCTCCTGGTGTATAAGGGCTCACCGAACCACCACACCTAGAGAAGTTGGCACTTTTCGTCCTCGCCTCTGGCAGAAAATTTGATACCCAGCAGTTTATTATATCGTCTCAATTTACTATCCCGCACTGGCAGCCGTTGGTATTCCAGGTAAGGTCACGGAAATGCCGAGTTGTACGACATACTGTAGTTTCAAAATTATACTCTGCAATTTCGAGCAGAAGTGTTTTGCTGTGCAAGTCTTTCCATATAAAATCACTCAGGAAATAATAAATAAACTCTTTTAATCGATTTGTTTAAAAATATGATGTGCGTCACTTTTATGTCTTTATTGGTTTTCGTCTTGTTTGCTTTAATGTACTGTATCATTACCTTACACACTTATTTTTTGAATGAAATGAATTTGCCGCTGATATTAAACCTGAGTCTAGTTCAGATTTTAATACAAAGTGATTGTGTTTGATTTATGATGTCCTCTATCTGGAATAGTTATGGTGGCTGTCCTGTGTATTCAGCCAAAGGCTATGTGCTGTGCTGGTTGCCAGTCCATTGGAATCTGATATCTGAAGGGTCAACGGAAGTTCATAAGGGATACAAGAGAAAAGTAAAATTAATCCAGAGGGAAAAGTGTTCTATGGAAATACCCTAAATTTAGGATTAACGAGAATGCCAATTTATTCTAGAGGGGTAGAGCTATGCAGCACTAAAAAGAGATATTTGATCGAAAGATTCCATGTCAAATAAGATGCCGCGCGATGTTTCAGCGTTCGACTCACAACCTTTCAAACGCTTCATAACCATTTACCCGTCCAACTGTCTTTTATTATTGGATCTCCTGCAGCCACGTCATCGCGCAGCATGTTTCACCTAATTGCCCCCTTTGTATAAACATTGTCCCTCAAATACTCATTGAACCTTTCCCACTCAATTTATACCCGCGCCGTCAGGATCAGGATTCCGCAACACTGTAAGAATAGACTGGGTGAGTTTACACTGTCTCTGTCCCTTGTGGTTTTCTGTGCTTCTGTGTGATTAACTGCTATCTACCTGCGCTGCAGCGAATAATGTCCGGCTCTGATCAATCTCTCTCTGCAAAGCAGTTTCTAAAATCCTGGAAGCAGTCTGGTAAATTGTTTTTGGAGTAATTCAGTGGGAGCCTTTCCAACTACAAGATGCCCACAATGCTCACAGTTCTTTGTGCACAGGCGTAACACAGACGTGCGCATTTCCATTCCCATCCAAATTTGTCTGCTCATTTCCTTCACTGATGAAGCGTATCGATCCTAGCTTCATAACCACTCTGTGCACTTCATGTTCCACTTCCAGTGACTCATGTTCTTGAAATACAGACACCTCTATTCTCGAGACTCCACGGAGCCCTAATGTTCGCTGAGAATCTCCTGCCGCGCTTATCATTCCAAAAAAAACCTCCCTGTGTCCCAATTAAGCTCCAGAATTCCATTATTGGAACAATTTACTGAACCGATGAAGACAGCAGCCTAATGTTTGATAGCTGACCTCGCTCTCCATTAGACAAACTATTGTATTGACGTCTGTAAATTTATTCCCAGGGTTTTGCACATTGTTATCCAGATCTTCGATATAGATGACACATGACAATTGGACCGGCAGCGATCGCTGAACAAATCACTATTAAAATAGAAACATAGAAAATAGGTGCAGGTGTAGGCTATTCGGCCCTCCGAGCCTGGACCGCCATTCAGTATGATCATGGCTGATCATCCAACTCAGAACCCTGTACCTGCTTTCTCTCCATACCCCCTGATCCCTTTAGCCAAAAGGACCATATCTAACTTCCTCTTAAATATAGCCAATGAACTGGCCTCAACTGTTTCCTGTGGCAGAAAATTCCACAGATTCACCACTCTCTGTGTGAAGAAGAATTTCCTCATCTCGGTCCTAAAAGGCTTCCCCTTTATCCTTAAACTGTGACCCCTCGTTCTGGACTTCCCCAACATCGGAAATAATCTTCCTACATCTAGTCTGTTCAATCCCTTTAGAATTGTACACGTTTCAATAAGATCCCCCCTCAATCTTCTAAATTCCAGTGAGTATAAACCTAGTCTATCCAGTATTTCTTCACATTAAAGCCCTGCCATCCCAGGAATCAATCTGGTGAACCTTCTCTGTACTCCCTCTATGGCAAGAATGTCTTTACTCAGATTAGGGGACCAAAACTGCGCACAATATTCTAGGTGCGGTCTCACCAAGGCCTTATACAACTGCAGTAGAACCTTCCTGCTCCCGTACTCTATTCCTCTTGCTGTAAATACCAACATACCATTTGCCTTTTTCACCGCCTGCTGTACCTGCATGCCCACCTTCAATGACTGGTGTACAATGACACCCAGGTCTCGTTGCACCTACCCTTTTCCTAATCGGCCACCGTTCAGATAATAATCTGTTTTCCTGTTCTTGCAACCAAAGTGGATAACCTCACATTTATCCACATTAAATTGCATCTCCCATGAATTCGCTGACTTGCGATCCCAGACACAAATTTCCACCATAAATTTCTTCTCTCTGCCACCAAGGATTACCATGATGGGACTGACGGCTTTGTGGCAAAGTGTGCGGATGATACGAATGATGGGTGGGTAGGTAGGTATTGCTGAGGAAGCAATGCGATTGCAGCGGTGCTTAGACATATTGGAAGAATGGGCACAAAAGTGACAGATGGAATACAGTATTAGGAAATGTACGGTAATGCATTTTGGTAAAAGGAACTATAGTGCGGACTGTTACCTAAACGGCGCGATATGGACTACCAGTTTTAACATGCAAGCAAACTCACACTGAGCAATCGAGACATATTGAGAAATTACTGTCTCCTTTTATCTCACTTTTCTCAGTTAATTTAGTGGCGATTGTGATCCTGTCTCGCAGAAATTGTGGGCTCTCCAAATGTATCACTCGCTACCTCGTGGCCATGGCGGCAGCAGATCTGATGGTCGTTCTCTTTGGTGTTGTATTGGAGAAAATCAATGCTCTCTATCAGTATGCTGATTTTTTGGTGAAACCCCCGCTGTGTGGTGTGGGAGGTATTCCGACGATTGCAGCATTGGATTGTTCCGTTTGGCTGACGGTCGTTTTCACTTTCGATCGCTACGTCGCGATCTGCCTTCAGAAGCTGCGGCCCCGATATTGTACGGAGAGAACAGCGACCGTGGCGATCGTGGCGGTGGCCGTAGGTAGCTGTGTTCAGTCATTTCCATTTTACTTGGCAGGAGAGCCAGGGACGTGCATTCCCAAACCCGAGTACTATACATCATCCCTGTGGAGAGGTTACGAGTTATTTGACACCATCATGACCCCGTTATTACCAATTGGTTTAATTCTGCTGTTCAATGTTTTAACCACCAGATCTATTATAGCAGCGAATGTGGTTCGCCGTGGTCTTCGGAGCAATACTGACAACAAAAGTGATCCAGAGGTTAAGAACCGGAGAAATTCAATGGTTTTGTTGTTCACTCTATCTGCCAATTTCATGTTATTGTGGATAACCAGTATTGTACACTCCATGACCTGGGCAGCGGTAAACGTGTTTTTCACAGACAAATATTACAACACGCCTACATTTATCCTACAAGTGTCCGGGGATATGCTGACGCTGCTCAGTTCCTGCACCAACACGTGTATCTATGGACTGACACAGAGGAAATTCAGGGAGGAGCTGAAGAATGGGGCGAAATATCTGTTCACACTGAATGGGAAGCTCTCTAAATAAAATGCACGTCCCTAATGTTATTCGCCATAAATATGTAATGTTTTTGTATCGCTGTTCAGTGGTTGTTTCAGCTCTCACTCTGTAACTCTCTGTTTGGCATGGAAACGGGACCATCAGATTAAGCAGCAACAAAGTGATTATTATCTCTGCGCACTACGTGACTATTCATACGTATAAATTCCTCTGTGGCAGATGAAGAACTGAAACTCAGATCTAAGACTGGCGAAGTTCAATATCAAAGTAGTTTTATAAAATAATTGCACCGATGACACGAGATACGACAATGAACGAGCAAAATCAGACAAAATGTACAAACCACTGTGAGTCTGAAGAAATCTGTAAACATTTAAATGCCGAATGTGGGGAATCTTTTATGAATATACTTGCAATACAACCTTGCAATATGTGGTCTCAATTCCAACCACATTACGTTACCCTGACCTCTGTTAACTTCTTTTCTACTCCGAATGAGGTCGGGAGTCACAAAAGTAAATTTCCCTTAATAGATGCTGCCTGGCTCGCTTATCTTTTTGTTGCATGTAAAAAACTCGGCTGGATCCAAAATGCGTGCTGTAAGTCAGGGACCCTTAAGCATGGGCAGATATCAATGATGTTTTTGTCACGTGCTAATCCTCTGTATTGTGACGTCAACACATATTCATGTTGGGGGAGTGGGGTGTGATTGGGAACATCCCATTCCCTTCACAAACACGTAAAAGGATGGCAGGAATTCATGACCATGTAATGGTTTCAGGCACCGGCAGGATCTCTACCCAGTGCCTTTCGTTACCCGTGAGCTATAATACGTCTTTTTCCCCGCGTTTATACAAATTCATTTGGAATATCATACTGTGT
Source organism: Hemitrygon akajei (assembly GCF_048418815.1). Lineage (NCBI taxonomy): Eukaryota > Metazoa > Chordata > Chondrichthyes > Myliobatiformes > Dasyatidae > Hemitrygon > Hemitrygon akajei. The sequence goes on from NW_027331931.1 coordinate 7,900,678, forward strand.
AATTTAGTTCCCTTCCATTAGATCAGATTTAACAATGTTGTAGTCCAGGGCTTTCTGAAACTTTTTATGCCATGTACTCCATGCCGTTGTCCTCAGAATGGAACCTCTATTGCAACAGAAAATATTCCTGTTGAATCTTGCATTATGTTCCCTAGATTTGAAAGCAGAGCATGTTCCCTTTTACATTTTCGTGAGCAAGGGACGGAAGCATCCTTTCATTGCCCGTGTGACCGCTGTAGCTTTGCCACATATGGTCGTATAACTGAGGACCAGGAGAGAACATGATGCGTATTTTCCCGATCTCTTTTTATAATTGAAACTGGTGCCATTATTGTGTAGCAGCACCCGAGGGCAAACTGTCCTTCCACATCCGAACCAAGTGTCCCTCCATATCCGAACAAACTGTCCTTCCACATCCGAACCAAGTGTCCCTCCATATCCGAACAAACCGTCCTTCTACAACCGAACAAAGTGTCCTTCCACATCCGAACCAAGTGTCCCTCCATATCCGAACAGACCCCGGACGAATCCTAAAGTAGGGGGTCAATCAGAAACATGGACTGTTTATTCAACTCCGAAATTTTGAGTGAATTTTGCTAGATTTCAGTTATATTCGTAATCTCTTATATTTAAGACATAATCGGCATTATAATTGTATAATTTTGTTAGCAATCATCTGTATGAATCATTTATCACTGAGAGTGGCCATTTCAAGCGCATGGCTTTGCGGCTTTGAAACGTAGCTTTGAATTGAGCACAACAGATGTTGAATGTTTTCAATTGTCTACCACTCGTGAACAAGGGACATTTTGACTAAAACCTGTTTTTAATTGAATTGCATTGACACCGCGTTCTCCGAGAGGCAGATCGTCAGAAACAGCCCGTGCACATTGAAAAAAAAACCTGAAGTTAGAGCGATAGCGAGCTTTTCGGAACTGGCATCGAAAGACTATGCATGCCGGCAAAGATCAGTCATTACTGAAGCGAATGCCAACGTAGGCGTGTGACGTCTTTTGACACACTGCTCGTGCAGTCTTCTTCTGCTCTGCCTGCCTCTCCCTTCCATTCGTAATCACTGATTAAAGCCGGGAGCTGGTATATATTGGAGAGTACACAGAATATGTGAATGACGTCAAATGGATTGAAAAATTGTCAGCAGAATTTCTGAAATGAAAGACAAATTTAGCTAATAAACGTTGTGTGAGGGAGGACAGGGGTAACAAAAGGCTAAACCAGTTGCTTGGTATTTAGACAATAAAGATCAGTTATGGACGTGCCTGATGGAGTTGAATCCAAGAAAGTGCGGGGGCTGTCCTTGGAGTTCTGCTGTAAGTGAAGGTATGCGATCAATGACAGACGGTTAACAGAATTGTCCACTATTGCTTTACAGAGTAATCTGTCCGCCGAAATACCGAGCTCACCGACAGTGTGTACGCAAGCTGGCCGGATGTTACAAGCGCATGTGGCATGTTTGCCATCAGAGGGAAGGTGAGTAAGTGGAATAGTCAGAATTCATATAAACCTCCGGTAGGATTTCAGTTAGTTTTGTATTCAATGACAGTTACCGGGAGGATAGGACATTGAACATTACAGCACATCACAGGCGCATTGGCCGACGACGTTGTACCGACATTTTAATCTACCCTAAGATAAATCGAACCATCCGCTACAACACAGCCTGCTATTTATATCACCAATGTACCTAAAGAAGAGTTGTGAATGCCCCCAGTGTATCCGCCTCTATCGGAGCGTTCCATGCACCCACCATTCTCTGTACAACGACCGTGCCTCTAACAAACCCGTACAGACCATAGGACCATAAGACGTGGGAGCAGAATCAAGTCATTCAACCCATAGCGTGAACCCTGCCATTCCATCATGGCTCATCCCAGATCCCACTCAACCGCATTTGCCTGACTCCTCCCCATATCCGTTGATGCTCCAACTGATCAACAATGTTCCGGTCCAACTAAATAAAAATCCTCCACTCTAACGACCAGTTAGTCAACTTCCGTATCGTCTGAAAACTTTCAATCCCGCCCCCACTACCCCAACCAAGCCATTTTTAAAAATCGCAAGCAACAGTGGTTTCAGAGCAGACTTCCCTGAAGACACCAATGGTCATAGACCCCTAAGCGGAATACTCGCCAAATACTACCGTCCTCTGTCTTCTCTGCGAAAGCTAATTCTGTATTCACACAGCCACATTTTCAGCTCGTATGCCCCCAGAATTTATGAATGACCCTACAATGGAGAACCCTATCAAACGCCTTACTAAAGTCCACCTGCAACACACCCACTGTTCTACCTTCATCAGTGTGTGAGTCCTGGTTTGTCCTTTTTTTATTTTGTGATATCACTCTGGAGGAACATTGTATCATTTCTTAATGCAAACATGCATTTCTAAATGACAATAAACGAGGACTGAATGTCCTCATAATCTAAGAAAAAGAATTTAAAAATGTGCTTTGTCACATCGTCACGGAATTCGTCAGGCTCGTGATTTATGACTTGATCATTAGAAAGCCATGTTGACAATCCTTAATCAGACCATGTTTCTCCAAATACTAGTAAATCCTGTCTGTCCAATAATTCAGCCACCGCTGAAGTAAGACTCTGGTCTGTGATTCTCAGTGCTATCTTCTCCCCATTTCCTGAACAGAGGAATCACATTTGTCAGCCTGCAGTCGTCTGGTTCTACCCCTATGGCAAATGAGTATGCGGCAGCTTTTGAAAGAGTGTTTTACCAGGATACTGCCTGAATTACAGGCTGTGACCAGAAAAACAAGAAATCGCCTTGCAGATCTAGTGGTTCAGGAATTGCTGTCACTTTCGGAGACGGGATTGAGGAATGTGAAAGTAAAGTAAAGCCACAGAGGAACAACCGACCTTCTGAAATGTAGACATGGGGGGAAGTCGGTATGATGCACCGAATTTCCTTTCGACCAGCTCTCTCCGTGCTTTTCCGCATGGAGAGTGGCTCAGTGATTGAATCGGGCGCCTGAGTTCGGGCATCACGTGATGAAACTAGTGTGATTGGTGTCCGGAGGGCGGACAATTCCACCCTCGCAACTGATCGGGTAAAACAGAAATCTCTGGATCCCTTGTGAGGAATACTGTATGAAATACGGTGCTCCCGTTACTGCAACACAGTGAAGAGATTCCCTCTCCAACCTATATCTGATTGACTATTTAATATAATGAAAATACTGCCCCCTTGGTCTGGACATTGAGGTATAATGTTCGTGTCCAGCTGGTTCCAATGCAACCCCTCTATTTGCCCCTTGTTTCATGTATCTGTCGTCGTTACAGCGGAAGTGATTAAATTAACTGTACTCGTGACATGGTTTATACCGTTTACAATCCAGTTGGTTCTCTACCCAATTTACTCGTCCAGTGATTTGCAATTTTCACCTCGAATGCAAATTATGTTAACTTGTACATGCGAAACTCAGGGAGATTTGCCCATAACTTACACTGACTGTTGTAAAATATTTCCCCGCACTCTGTTTGGAAAAGTGGCTGAAATTTCTAGTTGTGGAAAACACTCCTGCATACTCCAGGTATCACTTTCGAAATGATTTATTTTCTAAATGGGCTATCCGAATTGAGCGCAGATCTACTGTCGCCACTGGCAGGGAGAGAACCATCCGCCATGTGGAAATCTGATCCAGGTTCTCAGCGGCACGGGGATGAATGAGGAACATTCAGATGCGTTGGCACTTCAACACAACATATTCCTGTTTCCGGTTCCGTGATGCATTATTATGGCCGTGGCCAAGCCAGACACAAATGCTCCATAACCGCAGGCGCTTTATCGGCCCGCGGTGCTGGAGTCCAAGATGCTAAAACCATTTTCCGCATTGCTCTGTCTGGGCGCTGTTTCTTTGCCGGGATGTATTGCTGATTCGCCTTTGATTTTGTTTCCAGCTGTTTGCATCTTGATCTGATGACCCCGGTCTGTGGGACAGTGATTATAAACTTGTAAATTTGCTAATATTTCTTTACCATTCCGGAAGGTGAAATAGCCTGGACTGGTAAAGTGTAACAGCTTCTGTGTTATTTTGAGGTGCACCACCGCTGTGAGGTATTGCGTTATTACAGGGCATTTTGTCGTTCGTATAAAATCCATCACTATTAGGAACAGAACACGTGATACATTTCTGTTTATTTTTGTGCTGAATTTTATTCCTGCTGAGATTGTGAGTAGAGATGATTGTCTTCTTTTCACATTTTCTCCCAAAACACGAACTGCGGTGAACTACTGCTGAATCATTCACTCGTTCGTGCGTATCCATCCATTTCAAATTTTCAAATTACACACACACATTAATATTTTAAACACGGCTAATTCAGCCGATGCTCAAAATCCAAGGCAACGCACACACATGCACACACACACACACACACACACACACACACACACACACACACACACACACACACACACACACACACATACACACACACACACACACACACACACACACACAACACACACACACACACACACACACACACACACACACACACACACACACACATACACACACACACACACACACACACACACACACACACACACACATACACACACACACACACACACACACACACACACACACACACACACACACACACACACACACACACACACACACACACACACACACACACACACACACACACGCACACACACACACACACACACAATTGCGGTGTGAATGCAGCAGGGCGGGAAGCATATATGGAAATGAATAAGCGCTTGATGTATCGGGTAGAAATCTTTCCCCATGTCTGGAGAGTAAGGGGGAAGACGCCAGAATAAAATGGCTGAGCGGGGAAAGGTGAGAGATGAAACCAGGTGAACGACGAAGGGCTGGAGCGGAAGGAATCTGATAAGAGAGGACAGTGGAGTACAGGAAAACCGGAGGTATTTAGAGACGCCGTGTGAGGTGATAAGCTGGTGAGAATAGGCATGAACCAGCGTGCTGAACAGAAGAAGAGGGGCGGGGGAGGGATCTTTATTTCGACATTCATGACACCAGGTTAGAGGTTACCTGGACGGAAAGTATGTTGTCGCTCCTCCCTCTTGAGGTCAGCCTCACTGTGGCACAAAAGGAAGCAATGGACCGAAGATGTCGGATTGGGAATCAGAACTAAAATGTTTGGACACCAGAAAGCTCCGCAATTCACGGATGGAGCGGTGGTGATCAACGGAACGAGCCCATTATGTCCCGGGTCTCTCCAATGTAGAGGAGTGCCCGCCAGGAGCACCAGACTCAATGGACGACCACAATGGATTCTCTGGTGAAGTGTTACCTTACCTGGCAGACTGTTTGGGCCCGGACTGATGGTGAGGGAGGAGATGAATATCCGGGTGTAGTACTTTGGGTGCTTGCAGGGATATGCACCGCGAGGGAGATAGGTGCGGAGGGCCGAATGTAACAGCGGGGAGCGGAGAGATGGCGACGGGAGGTAGTGTTATCTTTGTCGGTAACATCGCTTTAAAAGTGGGATCACTCCATCCGCGCTCACCAAGTCTTCCATCAGTTTATCGGCGATGGAGTTCCTCTTGCTGTAACCTACCACCCCACGACGTTCTGCACGCAAAAAAATCCCAATTTGCAGCTTCCACCTTCTCCAAAGAAATCGTACAAACAAATTTACCTTTACCACCCCATCACCGTCCCCAAACCACACTTCGCTTTCCACAGAGATCGCTTCCTCCGTTATTCCGTTTCCCTTCTGTCCCTCTCCATTGATCTCCCTCCCGGCGCTTATCACTGCAAGCGGCCGCAGCGCTACACCTGCCCGTCCACCTCCAACCTCACCACCAGTCCTTTCCCCAAACAGCCCTTCCAGGTGAGACAACAATTTACCTACGAATCCACTGGTGTAGTCTGTGTGTCCAACGTTCCCGAAACGTCCTTCTCTACATTGGCGAGACCCATCGTTGATTGGGAACCATTTCCTCGAGCAGCTCAGCTCCATCCGCCAAAAACAGATCTTCCCCCAGGCCAAACATATTAATTCCGATTCCTATTCCTGTTCCGCAGTTTCCTCTTCTTCCCTGATGAGACCACCGTCAGGGTGGAGGAGCAACAACCTCCAGGGGCATGCAGAAGTTTGGGCAGCCCTGGTCAAAATCTCTGTTACTGTCAATAGCTAAGCGAGGAAAGGATGACTTGATTTCCAAAAAAAAGAAACATAAAGTTAAAGATGACACATTTCTTTAATATTTTAAGCAAGATTACTGTTTTATTTCCATTCTTAGAGTTTAAATTTAAAAAAACGAAAAGAGCCCGAATCAAACGTTTGGGCACCCTGCATGGCCACTACTTAGTAATACCCCTTTGGCAAGTATCACATCTTGTAAACGCTTTCTGTAGCCAGCTAAGAGTATTTCTTTATTTCCAGCATCTGCAGATTCACTCGTGTTGCCTAAGAGTCTTTCAATTCTTGTTTGGGGGATTTCGCCCATTCTTCCTTGCAAAAGGCTCCTAGTTCTGTAAAATTCTTGGGCCGTCTTGCATATATTGCTCTTTTGAGATATCCACAGATTTTCCATGATGTTTAGGTCGGGGGACTGTGAGGGCCATGGCAAAACATTCAGTTTGCCCCTCTTGACCTTGTCAATTGTGGATTTCGAAGTGTGATTGGGATCATTATTCTGCTTTAGAAGCCATCCTATTTTCATCTTCAGCTTTTTTGCAGATGGTATGATGTTTGCTTCAATAATTTGCTGGAGTTATTTTCATGAACGTCTGCACCCTTTTTTTTTCTCCAAGGATACCTTTGCTCATTGCGGCCAATAAGTTCTATTTTAACTTCATTAGTCAACAGGAAGCATCGGGCTTGTTTAGGTACTCCTTTGCAAACTTCTGACGCTGACGTCTGTGGTGAGGACGCAGGAAAGATTTTCCTCTGATGACTCTTCCATGAAGGTCATATTTGTGCAGGTATCGCTGCACAGTAGAACAGAGCAACACCACGCCAGAGTCTGTTAGATCTTCCTGAAGGTCTTTTGCAGTAAAATGGAGGTTCTGATTTGCTTTTCTATCAATCCTACAAGCAATTCTCTCAGAAAGTTTTCTTGGTCTTCCAGACCTCAGCTTGACCTCCACCGTTCGTCTAATTGCCATTTCTTAATTACATTACTAACTGAGGAAACGGCTACCTGGAAAGGCTTTGCTATTTTCTTATAGCCTTCTACTTTGTGGGCATCATTTATTTTAATTTTCAGGATGCTAGCCAGCTGCTTAGAGGAGCCCCTGGCTGCTAATTGTTGGGACAAGGTTTGAGGAGTCAGGGTGTTTACAAGGCTTTGAAATTTGCATCACCTGTCCATTCCTAACGATGACTGTGAACAAGCCATAGCCCTCACAAGCAAATTAAGGTCTGAGACCTTGCTAAACGTTACCCGAGAGCTTAAATCTCTTTGGGTGTCCAAACTTTTGCATGGCGCTCCTTTCATTTTTTCACTCTAAAATTGTACAAAACAAAAAAATAATGCACTAATCCTGTTTAAAATGTTGAAAAACATGTTTCATCTATAACTTTAAGACTTTTGGAGATCATTTCATCTTCTACTCACTTGATTAATCACAGTAACAGAAATTTTGACCAGGGTTGCCCAAGCTTTTGCATGCCACTGTATATGTGTTTTGGATAGACTCCATCCATATGGCATGAATATCGATTCTCCTTCCGGTAGAAGGAATGATCACCCTTCCCCTTTTGTTCTATTCTCCAGTCTGGCCTTTTAACTCTTCTCACCTGCCCATCACCTCCTCGTCCGTCCACCCCAGCTTCTCCTTCTCCTGTGGACCATTCTCCACTCCAATCCAATTCCTTCCTCTCCATCCCTTTAGTCTTCCTGTCCACCAGGCTCAACCTATCACCGGCCAGCTATCCTTCTCCTCCTCCGTTACCTTTTTATTCTGGCGTTTCACCACTTCGTTTCCTGGAGGAGGGTCTCGGCCCGACACTTCGGCTGATTATTCATTCCCGTAGATGCTGCCTGACCTGCCAAGTTCCCCTCGCAGTTTGTTTATTTCGCTTTTAGTGTTTTTGTTGTGAGATATCGTGACAAATGTTTAATTTCAATGTTTTTGAGCCATTGGTGCCTCACTGCATTTCAGTAATGAAGGTGAAATAGAATGCGAGTGTGGAGAGAGGGAGACTTGTGGGTAGAAAGAATGGAGATAGAAAAAATCTGGGAGTGAGGTAAGAGAGAGAGCAATGTGGAGAGAGAGAGAGAGAGAGAGAGAGAGAGAGAGAGAGAGAGAGAGAGAGAGAGAGAGAGAGAGAGAGAGAGAGAGAGAGAGAGAGAGAGAGAGAGAGAGAGAGAGAGAGAGAGGGGGGGGGGGACTGGACGGGATAGTGGAGAACAGAGACAGGAGAGGGGAACTATGTGTGGAGAGAGAGGTAGGGTGATGAGAGAGATTTCGAATGGCTGGAGAGATCGGAGATCGACGAAGACCGAGATATACGGAGAGACACTGGGGCGAGAAAGAGACCGGGCCTGGGCAGAGAGACGTGAGAGTGTGTGCGGACGTGGTATGTTGTGGATGAGAGTGTGTGGGGAAGAGTGAGTCAAAACCAAGAAAAAAATGCACCGTGAGGATGTAGAGGGCTTTACATCACGCATGCCATTCTGAGACTGCAGCACTACCATTATAAAGTGCTGCCGAATCATCCAACCTGTCTCGGTGACTCGTTTCTTCGACCCGACTCCTTCCAATTCGCATCGGCGTTCTCCCTCCCTCGTAAGCTTCTTCGCCACCTCCCTCCCTCTCTCTCTGATTTCCAACCTCTCTCCTTGTGGACGACATTTCCGAATATACCATTTACAGTGCTGTATGTTGTTTCGTCTTCGTCGTTAGGTCGCATCAGGAATTTGCAGTTGGTGGACGATTTCCGGCATGTCGCTCTGTCCCGACACATGTTCACAACATCCCTAGACTTATCTAGCTTGGTCCAATCCTTGATGTTATCCAGCCACGTTATTCTTTGCCTTCCTCTTCCTTTCTTTCCCCCCACCGTTCCTTATAGCAAGTCCGACAAGATGTTATCTCTCCACGATATGTCCACAATAAGCAATGTTTAACTTCAAGATCTTCTCCAGCAATATCTGTGGTCCATCAACTTCGGAAAAAACCCTCTCATTTGAAACTTTCTCTACCAGCTGATCTTCAACATTCGTCGATAGCAGCACATTTCAAAAGCATCAATTCGTTTCATGTCATCATTCCTCAGGTTCCATGTTTCTGATCCTCACCTCAGCACTGACCACACGTAACACTCGAGGAAGCGGATTCTACTTTAGGTTGTTTACCTTCCGATTGCATAGTACATCATTTAGCTTCATGAACTGGGTCTTAGCCAATACCTATTCCCCTTCTGATCTCAACTTCACATCTCCCGTCATCTGTCAGAAAACTGCCAAGATAATCAAACTTCCGCACCTGTTCATGTCTTGTCCATTGACTTGCAATGATACCATCATGAATGAGTCTTTAGTGTTTGTTTTGCTTACCACCATCGATTTTGTTTTCTTACGGTTGATTTTTAGTCCGTATTCAAGGCCTTTCTCATTCACTTTATTTAGCATAATTTGCAGTTCTGTCAGCTAACAACGCGGTGTCGTCCGCATACCTGATATTTCCCACCTTCCGGCCTCCGTTTGGAATACCTGTCTCCTGATGGTCTCATTCCCAAAGTATCCATTCTCCATAGAGGGTGATCAAACCAGGCGAGCCAACGCAACCTCCAGCAATATCCGCACACCTGATATTTTCCACCTTCCGGCCTCCGATTGGAATACCTGTCTCCTGATGGTCTCATTCCCGAAGTATCTATTCTCCATAGAGGTTGAACAAATCCGGAGAGCCTTACGCCTGGTTTAATACATGCCCATGGTGATAGCCCATTTTCTCCTCTGACCGCCACTTTCTGTTTCCGATACAATTTCCTTATTCTCCCATCCCAGATCGAACGTTCAGCGTCTCTGTTACTTTCCCATGTTTTTCTTTATGAAAAGCATTTTCATAGTCAATAAAGCATAAGTAGATGGTCTTTTGTGCCTCAGTGCATCTGTCCATGAAGTTTCTCATCGCAAATGTTCCTTCCCTTGTTCCTGAGCCTTTACGAAAACCAAACTGTGTTTCCTCAGTTTCACCGCTGATTGTACCTTTCATTCTGCCGAACACTATTTTCAACAGTAACTTGACGCAATGGGACATTATGCTTATCGTCCTGCGTTCGTTACATTTTATCGTCCTTGGCTTTTTTGGTAAGGCGATAAATACCGATTTGAGAACGTCCTCCGGACGATATCCTGTCATATAACTGTTGTTTAGTATCGCTGAAAGGTTCGTTTTTCCCTTCGGACCAAGTGATTTCAGAACTTGTGTGGAAATCTTATCTTCACCGGCCGCCTTTCTGACTTTTAGACTCGGAATCGCACTTTCCATCTCTGACATCAATTGTTTTTCTGCTGATTAGTCATTTGATTTGATTGTGGTAAATCCTCAATCCTGCTATCTTCAAATAATTCCGAGATGTACTCAACTCATCTGTCCGTGATCTCTTCTTTATCATGGCATGGATTACCACTACCGTCTTCGATACACCCAGCTGATGGCACAGTCCTCCTTCATTTCCTCATATCCTTTACCTGTTGGTGAAGGCCTCTATAATCATGACTTCGTTCATGCTGCTCAATTTCACCGCACTGTTCATTCATCCAATTCTCTTTCGCTTCTTTACATTGTCTTTCAATCAATCGGTGCAAGACTTTGTATCGTTCATTATCCCGGTGTTTTACCTGATGTTGCTTTAGTTTGTGAAATTGAAGACTTCTGCGTTTTCCACTCAAGAATATCCTCTCCTCACCAATACTCCTCGGAACGATAACGCGGCCGCACAAGTCAGATGGGTGGAAACGGATGAACCACAAATCGAGAAAACAACATTATGACCAGATTCTATTGTTCTACGGATTCGCACGCTTCCCTGCTACTAGATCTAAAGGCAAGCCTTTTACTTGCACCTCAGAGTTCCAGACATGTGGACTCTCCATGATATCTTGCTAAAATAAAATATTCTCCAATTGAAATCTGGTGCCGAATTTCATTTTGAAATATCTCTTGACAAATTGCTGTAGTCCCGCAGGATCCCGACAAAACGGGGTGGAACGATGGAGTAACTGAGAGTCGCAGAGGCAATTTCGAGTTCGCCCCCCGTTGGGTGTTCAGCTTTGAGCCTCACTGATCCTAGCCCATGAGCGGGTAGAAAGGATGGGATCGGCGGAACCAAGTAGGAAAGACGGCAGCATTATGTGAAGTATTGTGTGAGATAAGGAGATCCGGAACCGGATCCTAGTCCCACCCAAGATGTTCTCCAATTAGGAAATAAAACCAATAGATATAAATAAGATTTGAAGAGAGGAATGTAACGAAATTTCTTTCGCGCTTGTGCCTGCGACTGACTGTCTTTCCTTTGCAGGACCAGGTAAGTAGATTGAAGTAGGATGGGAAGTAGTACAGTAACGTTGATCAGGAATGCGGAGGAGTTGAGAGAATTCCCTGTAAAGATAAAGATGAAAACAAGGTAAGTAGATTGAAGGAAGATGATAAGTAATGATAGTAATGTTGATGAGTGTAATGCGGGGAGATTTTTCTCTGTAAAGTTAAAGAAGAAAACGAGAAAGAAGCACCCGAAGTTTGAACGAGGATAGAAACCACTGGGAGATCCGCTGGTGTCTCCCGGCTGATGAGGTCTGGTTGGAAAGTGGGTATACTAGCCATGTGATTCCTTTTACTAGTGGCTTGTGTAGTTGGACCAAAGGACGGTGGCTCTATGGGGATCATTTTAGTTAAAGTATATCAAATAGTTTCAACAGGAAACTGGTAGCGGAGACGGAGATCCTACGTGGGATGATTATATAAAAACGTGCTTTGACTTATGCACTTAACTTTGTTTATTGGTGCCTGTCTCATCGGAGGATGTTGTCCTTGCTTTGAGAAGTGTTGCTGTGTTGTGTATGTTCTGTGTGCGCTGCTGTGCTTCACACCCTGGGTCGGAGAAACGTTGTCTCGTTTGTCGGTGTGCGTGTGCGTAGTTAAATGACAATAAACTGGACTTGAGTTGAATAAGTGCTGGAGTCATCTAAGAGACACCAAACTCCGAAACAACAACAACAACAACAAAATAGACTGACTGACCAAACGATGTCCAAACAAAAGAAAGTGGAGGCGTCTCAATGTTTATATCCTCACCTAGACAGCCTGTGACCAGGCCGGATTCAGGTCTGGACAAAGTTTTCATGTCAACAGATGCGATACTACAGAATCAAACACCCCGACCCCGCTCAGTCAAACGAAGCAGAGGGGACAAACAGCAAGACAAAGAACTATGCAAGGAAAGATGAGCCCAGTTTTAAGGTCGCTTCTGAACGGTCGAGGGGTCTCAAAAAAAAGGACATGTCTATAATTTGCGTATTGGAACAGGAAACGGGGAGAAATAAGAAAGAAGCGAGTTCAGAACTCGATCCTGTTACATAATATCCAAAAAAAGTATTATTGGCACCGCCGCAGTAATTGGGCTATGAAGTTCGGGCTATGGGACAAATTTGTGAAATTTATAACTCTTTGCCTGGAAATGTTGAGATGTTCTGAAAAGTTGTGTGCGGAACCCACTTGGCCTGCAGTACAAAGCGCGTTTGAATTCCCCAGAGGAATAGAGGGGGAAACGATAATGATGGATATTCCGTTACCATGGGGACGTGGTTAAAGGGGACCGTGTTCGACTGCCCGAGTGGGGCAATCCGTCAGCAGAGTGATTTTGGAGAGGGAACCTGGTGCAGGCAAAAATCAGAAGACAATATAACTGACTTCATTTCCCGTTTCCCTGACACATGATAGAATTGCAGAACAACTCTGCGCTGCCAAACACAGAATTCAAAAAAACACTTGGACTAAGATGTTAACCAACGTCAGCTTATCCTGACATGCCGACCTCTGAAGCATTTCCATCGCACCGCCCGATACACCGAAACATCTCAGCCGAGCTATCACCAGAAGCTCCTTTCTGTGCGTAACAGAGCAGAAACTCTTTTTTTAACCGGACACATCTATTATGGTCCAATGGACAAAGTGGCAGTAGGGTTTTTGAGTGAACAACAGAATCGACGAGTTGAATTGCCAAACTCAACCCCTCATGTCACTATAGTCAGAAAAGACTGCAACTTCTCAACTACTCGGACCCGTGCTTCAGACGTTACAGGAGTTAAACCGCACACAGTGTCTAACTCTGCCTAATACTAACGCTGCTCTACAACTCCATTCCGCTCAGGCTGGATGTACAATATTTCCTTCTTCATCGTTAAAACAAAGTTTGTCATCTTTGCTCCCCCTCCTTTGCCTGAGCATGTCGTACACGCGTGGCTTTCGGAGGCACCTCCCTCTCGGTGGGCGATAAACAAACATCAGGAGGGACTTGTACATTCCGCCCCACCACACGAAGACTCTATACATAGAAACATAGAAAATAGGTGCAGGAATAGGCCATTCGGCCCGGCGAGCCTGCACCGCCATTCAGTCTGATCATGGCTGATCATCCAACTCAGAACCCCGTACCTGGTTTCTCTCCATACCCCCGATCCCTGTAGCAACAAGGGCCATATCTAACTTCCTCAAATATAGCCAATGAACCGGCCTCAACTGTTTCCTGTGGCAGAGAATTCCACAGATACATCACTCTCTGTGTGAAGAAGTTTTTACTCATCTCGGTTCTAAAAGTCTTCCCCTTTATCCTTAAACTGTGATCCCCTCGTTCTGGACTCCCCCAACATCGGAAACAATCTTCCTGCATCTAGCCTGTCCAATCCCTTTAGAATTTTATATGTTTCAATAAGATCCCCCCTCAATCTTCTAAATTCCAGCGAGTATAAGCCTAGTCGATTCAGTCTTTCTTCATATGAAAGTCCTGCCATCCCAGGAATCAATCTGGTGAACCTTCTTTGTACTCCCTCTTTGGCAAGAATGTCTTTCCTCGTACTTTTATATACACGACAGATCATGTATACGGCTACATGATTTGTCACTGGAGGCAATGTAAAGCATGAAACCTGTCATAAAGCACTATTCGATCAGGAAGGGCTTGTACCAACCTGCAGTCCCGGTAATTCTCTTAGTTTACCAGTTCCAAAAACAGGTCGTGATAATGAGTGACTTTTTTGGCAATACTTAAGGGCGATTAGCAGGATGGCATGTGAAGGGTTTACTAATGGCAATTTATCAGAACGACACGGGACCGCAGAGAACCCAGTGCATAGTGCTCTGCACAATTACCAGCAGTTGTGAGAGGCATGCCTGGGTGTCTAACATCATCATCTGTCGCCGATACTACAATTAAAAAAACATAGAACATAGAAACCTACAGTCAATTACAGGCCCTTCGGCCCACAATGTTATGCCCACCATGAAACCCACTCTAGAAACTGCCTTGGATTTCCCTGGTGCATAGACCTCTACTTTTCAAAGTTCCATGTACCTGTCCGAGAGGCTCTTAAAGACCCTATTGTATTCACTTCAATCACCGCCGCCGGCAGTGTTTTCCACGCACCCAACACTCTCTGTGTGAAAACTGGACTCTGACATTCCCTCGGTACCTATTTCCAAGCACCTTAAAAGTATACCCCGCGTGTTAGTCATTTTGTCCCGGGGAAAAAGCCACGGGTTATCCACACGATCAATGCCGCTCATCGTCTTATACATATAATTATGGTAGAAACGTCCGATCCTATTAAATGGGATCTCCCTGATGAAGTGTGTCGGCCCGGAACATTGACTGTTTACTCTTTTGCACAGATTCTGCCCGGCTTGCTGAGCTCCTTAGGATTGTGTGGGTATTACTTTGATTTCCAGCGTCTGCAGATGTTCTCCAGTTTGCGATTACACTTGGACAACAGTCAACAACATTAGAAACTGCGCTGCCTACACGAGAGAAAATTAACCCCAGGTCATTACCAACTCCGGAACGCGATGCTCTTGTCATTTAATCTTGCCAGGCAATTATGTTGCAGTCTTTAAGCCAGTCAATCTGATTGGGAGTTAAATTGGACAAGACTAGAATGACGTCGCTTGGGATTCACGCTGCTTTTGTGTTCACGGTGGCCGGAGATGGGACACAATCCTTAAGTATCACTGGAAGCATTATTTATGATAAAGCGTTGAGTTGGTAATACCTGACGCGAGGCGCATAAATCTATCCTGCGCTCGGAAAGATATCTGCCGTGTCGACTCTTACTTCCGTCAACCCCGGGCGAGGAGAATCACCGGTGTTGTGTAACGCTGATCGGTGGCAGGACAGACATCAGTGAGACGGAACTGGAAATGCAACAGAGTGACTAATGTTCCGTCAGAAAGCGGTACAACATCAATTTAAGTAATTTCAATTCGGATTTCCAGTATCATTCTTTTATTTTTCATGCATCGATAAAACTTCCAGGTAGAGCTCAATTAGTTCGAGAGAGAAAAAATAAACAAATAACTTTTTCCCGTGGCTCTGGAAATTGATTAAATTTAAGCGTACATTGATGATCAATATAAACATACGTTCCTGCAATGACATTTGCTTTGCTCTGTACGCGACCGGACGGAAGTTGTGGTCAGAGAGAAAAAGAGAACAGGGGGAAACAGAGGGAAAGAAACAGACTGTGACGGAGCCTCGGGATGTGAACAGAGATAAAGCCGGAGATTTGCGGGGACAACGAGGGAGCAGGTCGGAGATGGAGATGGAGTTGGAAAAGAAGGAAAATAACGCACACACGCTCTGTTCAAGCTCGATCATGTCTCCCTCACGGTGAAAATCATTACTCTGCAATGAGATTAAATTTTGTTCAGAACGGGACCGGACGCAGTCCGGAGATGGAAAAGGAGTTGGAAATGGAAAGGAACACACACACACACACACACACACACACACACACACACACACACACACACACACACACACACACACACACACACACACACACACACACACACACACACACACACACACACACACACACACACACACACACACACCTCCGCTATGTTTCAGTCTGATCACGTTCCCCTCACCGGCGTGGGGGAAGGAGTGAGCGAGGACAACGTGAGGGATATTGGGAGTAAAACACTGTGAGCGTCACTGAAAAGGGTGAATCAGAAACAACGGAGAGAATGGAGAAAAGGGAGAGGATTCTTCCTCACTGGACCAACCCAGAGCAAAACTCTATCAGATGCGATGGAGATTATTAAAATAAAACGGGCGGGACCGACTATAGACCCTCCATCGGGGTGAATTACAGCTGTGGTGACCGCTACATATTACATATTTGATGAAGGACACATTTCACCCGTCCGGGGTAAACAGCGAGTGAAATATATCATCACAAAACGCATGCGTATTTCACAGCGCTCAGTTGTTACCCATGGTTCTACATATCGGCAAGTGGATAGATTATGCAGGAAACATGGTGTTTGACTTAAATCTCCGGCAGAAACCAACAAGTCGCTCTATGATTTAAGGAATTTAGTTAACAGTTTCTGCGGGTATTTCACCGCGTTCTTCAGCTCCTCTCTGAACTTGCTCTGCGTCACGGCGTAAATACATGTGTTGGTGCAGGAGCTGAGGATCTGCAGCATCGTCGCCGTGGAGTCTGCGATATAAATCGGATCCGTGGCCGAGTAACGAGGGATGTTTGCAATCAGTACGTAAATATCAGAAACCAGCAGTGTTAACCACAGAAATATAAAACTACCAGTTATACTGAATAGTAAAACGACCGATTTCCTTCGGTTCTCCATCTCCGGGTCCTTGTCATTCTTTCCGTTACTGCGGCCCCGGAACCCCATCCGGACTTTATTGGCGGAAAAAATCCGTCTGACTGTCAGAGTATTGAACAATAAAATCAGAACAAACGGGAGACAAGGCATGAAAATGCGATGTATCTTGCGAAGTGCGACCCACGTGTGGGACGTAGAGAAGTTCTCTTTGGTCAAGCAGCCATAGAAAACTCCATTAATTAGCATCTTAGGCTCCAATGTAAAGTAGAAAGGGACACTTTCTAAACAGCCCAGAACACTCACTGCCCCGATAACCACAGCCGCCGTTCTTTCGGTGCAATATTTTGTTTTCAGCTTTTCACAACAAATGGCCACAAATCTGTCACAGGTGAACGCAACTGTCAGCCAGACAGAGACCCCGGTGCTTCCTATAAGCAGGCAATGACCGACCCTGCAAACGGGAGTTCGATGGAGGAAGGAAGACCAGAAGTATATGAGAACAGTCCACTTCAGCAGAGGGTCAGAGATAACGACCAGGAGATCGGCTGCTGCCATTCCCAGCAGGTAGCGAGTGATGCATTTGGAGAGACCGCACTTTCCTCGGGACAGGATAACAATCGCCAACACATTAACTGCAAGAGAGAGGGAATGAAGCAGACAGATTACTGACTCGTCGGGGAAATAGAACAGCAATGTGATAGAATCAGATTAGATCTTATAATGGTTTTTTTTTGCCTCAAAGGCTCGATACCGGACGCTGAACATATGAAGGCGCCTGACAGAAAACTTGCCGGGAGTTTCGTAAATGCGTTAAATTTGGAAGAATTCACAAACCGACGAGAGGACTGCTGTTTAAATGCTTTCACGGCGGCAGTAAGGGATGGACATTAAATATCAGCATCACTGGCTCTGAGACGCACGGGAATGAAATGAAATCCACATCGGCGGTTCCCTCTGCTCATATTTCTAACATAAATGAGCCATTCGCGTTGTTCCATCACCCAGTCAGGCAATTCACAGCCGATTCATACTGACAGAACAGAAGGTCGGCTGGCTCCCACGGATGCAGTGTAGCCCGGTGTCCTCCTGTGCAGACATTTCGATTCACAATTATTACATGATATCGAGACAGCGGAGAGGATTTCAGTCAAAGGCAGCATCTCGGCTCCAATATGGAGCGCTGCCTGCTACGAAAGCATTGGGATTAATATTGTCAGCGCCTTCCGCCCAAGACTGAAATGCGGGGACTGGGCAGGTGGCTGTGGAAACAAATAGCGAGAGAAACACTTCAGAACATCGGAATTAACTCTCAGTTTCTGCCGTTTGCAGGTGTGACAGCGGCTTACTGGGTATTCCAACGGCTGAAATAACAGGGTAGTAAATGTCTTCTATCCGCCAGATTACTGGATATCCCATTTGAGTGACGTAGTGAACGCGATTGCTCTGAATTCCGCAGCTCGGCAAGACACTCTGGGCTGACGTATTACAACAGGCTCTGATTTATACAGGGGATCGATCTCCAGTGACAAGGTCCCACCTCTGACCATTGTTATTGAACAAACAAATTACATCACCGGCAATGTCTCAGGTGTGAATGCTGTGGGAATGTAACATTAACACGTCAGTATCATTGGCATTACCTCATTCAGATCCCTCTGTGCAATTAGAGCAAAATGTGCAATGAGACCAATAAGTGAGCAATGAGCGGCTCTATTTCCAACATTCCACAGTTGAATTGACAGCGTTCACGACTGTTCCCATTTTTCAGCCTGAAACTTTCACTGTGGTTCTCTTTCCACAAACATTCCGGAATCGATGTTTCCAGCATTTTCTGCATTTTTCACTGTCACGCCTGCTGTTTCATCTACAAATAGACCCGGTTTCCCCTCAATGTGTTCTGGAACCAGGGACGCATGAAAGCCCCTCCCAGTCTACTCCTGCAGACATACATTTTATATTTACACAGCAGCTCCACTTTGTCCGTTCAGACACAAAACCCTCCCCACCTCGTCCCACTATGTGCCATCAGATATAAAACATACCCGCTGTGCACAGAGACACCCTGTCCAGTTCCCCATCAGACACCAAACCCACCCCACCCCGTCCCACTATGTGTCATCAGATATAAAACATACCCGCTGTGTACAGAGACACCCTGTCCAGTTCCCTATCAGACTTGAGGGACATCGATGTTCTCGTCATTGTGATCAGCCGCTCCATGATTATGATTATTTCCGTTATCTTGAAGTCCAGATCTGTCCATGTATACCCCCCCCCCCCCATCTCTTAAACTGTCTTCTCTGTTGAATCTACCTGAGGAACAGTGAGAGGCTGAAATGCTGTGGCGTTCAGTTAGCTGTTGGAATACAATGGGCGGATAAGACCATTCACTGCCCTTTGGGTTACGAGCGGAAACATCAACACGTTTGTCTCTGGTGTAAATACCGGCATCATTGAACAGAATATTCTCTGCCGAGTATAGATTCCACTCGGTACACAGAGGTCTTCATCTGCTGCTTTAACATAAAAATACCCGTTTCCTTGTCATTCCCTCAGAGGTGCCCTTGTAGAAATAAATGCAGGATCGCCAGGTAAGGTCACCTCATCAGTTAAGGTCATATCAGAAACCATCATAATCACACACAAACACACACACACACACACACACACACACACACACACACACACACACACACACACAGACACACACACACACACACACACACACACACACACACACACACACACACACACACACACACACACACACACACACACACACACACACACACACACACACACACATGCATGTATTAAATTATTTGCTTATTTCCCTGTCCGTTCCTTTCTCTTCCCTTGCTGTACCCGTGAAACAGGTTATTTTTCAATCGATCATATCATCGGTATAGGGACAGAAGAAACAGAAGAGATATTTAAACGCCGCAGTACCACGTTGCAGGAACAAGAGAAAAAATGAATAGTGAGTTGGAAGAATATAGCGTAATTACTCAGTCTGCTGGAGAGCAAAGTACTTATTATGCAGTAGGCTTCAAGCTGAAAATGAAGACAGAGTTTAGATGCATTTCACATGAAATAAATAACCAGTCAGACAGTACGACAGTAATGCAGAGACAGTCAACTAACGGGAGGCATTCAGTCGGATAATATGAGATTGTTGGTTTAAATATCTACTTGATTGTTGCCGGTATGGTGCTGAAGGCTAGTTCATTTTATACCCACTTGTCTCCGGTGCAAAGTGAGAGTACGGGGTTCATTCTGTATCTGTCAGTCTCTGCTACACTGTGAGAGTGTGGGTTTCATTCTGTATCTGTCAATCTCTGTTACAGTGTGAGAGTGTGGGTTTCATTCTGTATCTGTCAGTCACTGCTACAGTGTGAGAGTGTGGGGTTCATTCTGTATCTGTCAGTCTCTGCTACAGTGTGAGAGTGTGGGGTTCATTCTTATCTGTCAGTCTCTGCTACAGTGTGAGAGTGTGGGTTTCATTCTGTATCTGTCAGTCTTTATTACACTGTGAGAGTGTGGGTTTCATTCTGTATCTGACAGCCTCTGCTACAGTGTGAGAGTGTGGGTTTCATTCTGTATCTGTCAGTCTCTGCTACAGTGTGAGAGTGAGGGTTTCATTCTGTATCTGTCAGTCTCTACTACAGTGTGGGAATTTGGGTTTCATTCTGTATCTGTCAGTCTCTGTTACAGTGTGAGAGTGCAGGTTTCATTTTGTATCTGTCAGTCTCTGCTACAGTGTGAGAGTGCGGGTTTCATTCTGTATCTGTCCGTCTCTGTTACACTGTGAGAGCGCGGGTTTCATTCTGTATCTGTCAGTCTCTGCTACAGTGTGAGAGTGTGGGTTTCATTCTGTATCTGTCAGTCTCTGCTACAGTGTGAGAGTGTGGGGTTCATTCTGTATCTGTCAGTCTCTGCTACAGTGTGAGAGTGCGGGGTTCATTCTGTATCTGTCAGTCTCTGCTACAGTGTGAGAGTGTGGGTTTCATTCTGTATCTGTCAGTCTCTGCTACAGTGTGAGAGTGCGGGGTTCATTCTGTATCTGTCAGTCTCTGCTACAGTGTGAGAGTGTGGGTTTCATTCTGTATCTGTCAGTCTCTGTTACAGTGTGAGATAGTGGGGTCCATTCTGTATCTGTCAGTCTCTGCTACAGTGTGAGAGTGTGGGTTTCATTCTGTATCTGTCAGTCTCTGTTACAGTGTGAGAGTGTGCGTTTCATTCTGTATCTGTCAGTCTCTGCTACAGTGTGAGAGTGTGGGGTCCATTCTGTATCTGTCAGTCTCTGCTACAGTGTGAGAGTGTGGGGTCCATTCTGTATCTGTCAGTCTCTGCTACAGTGTGAGAGTGTGGGGTTCATTCTGTATCTGTCAGTCTCTGCTACAGTGTGAGAGTGTGGGTTTCATTCTGTATCTGTCAGTCTCTGTTACAGTGTGAGAGTGTGGGTTTCATTCTGTATCTGTCAGTCTCTGCTACAGCGTGAGAGTGTGGGTTTCATTCTGTATCTGTCAGTCTCTGCTACAGTGTGAGAGTGTGGGTTTCATTCTGTATCTGTCCGTCTCTACTACAGTGTGAAAGTGGGGATTTTGGTTGTCATTCTTTATCTGTTCGTCTCTTCTCGAGTATTACGGGTGTCGTCTCAGTCCTGTACCTGTGAGCCTCTGATTCAATGTGAGCGGGTGTATCTTTCTCGGTCTTTCCCGCTGTTCCTCAAATTCAGTAAATACTCTTAAAATAGATTCTGTATTCCCTGAGCTATTTTTAGAACAAGAGTCTCCTGCAGTTGGTTTATGTTAAAACTGTGAGAGAGACAGTGCACTGATGAATGTTGGCGGTTGTATGGAGCAGTACATCCTGTGTAATAGAGTCACATGGCATACAGACCATTCGTCCCGGCATTATACTGCATGCGATTCTTGCTGAAACACATGGAGCCATTTGAACAGCAGTCGATCCGTAATATTTCTGTGGTTTGACAAAACAATCTCTGAAATGTCCAATGAAAATAAGGAAAATAAATATTTTATTTAATTTAATCAAACAAGTGCATAACTAAATTAATAAACTGATCGAAATAAAACCCATAGAGGCACCGAGTTTCATGTTTGAGCAGGATTTACGAGGGGTGATTGATAAGTTCGTGGGCTAAGGTAGAAGGAATCAATTTTAGAAAAACAAACACATCTATTTTTCAACATAATCCCCGCCTACATTTGCACACTTAGTCCAGCAGTCGTGAAGCGTATGGATTCCTTCTTTGTAGAAGTCGCCGTCCTGGACCTCCAGAAGTGGTCCACAGCAGGGGTGATTGATAAGTTCGAAGGAGATGAATTATACAGTTCACGTTACATGCACGTGCATTTCAGCACTTTCAGTGATTACGCAGAAAGTTTGAAGTTAATAACTCATCATAACTCATTGAAAAATAAATGCACTAGTTCTCTAATGTTAACTCCGTCTACCTCAGGCCACGAACTTATCAATCACGCCCCCCGCCCGTATAGACATTTCTCTCACAATTCTAAATTGCGCCCTCCGCCGTGTATTCCGCACTCTTATGTTTGCCGATTCTGTCACATATTCCTGAATGTGCACCTGTCCATGAATTAACTAGAGTTATTTCCCACTCACAAATAATATAATATTCATTTCGATTTTCTTCTGACGGCTTCAGACTGCTCTGCAATATGCCATGCATTTTTCATTGATAAAATAGTGACAGCTTTGTTCCGTGCAGCACTGTAAGCGTTTGTGAGTGGGAATGCGAGGGGAGCTCCAGTTTCACATTTGGAATCACCCAAATCTACACACTGCCGCACGCGGCTGATCGAAGAATCCTGCGAACTTGGCGTCACTGATTACGTCACTGCACAGCCGGGAACGCTCCCCCCGTCAGGGACATGATGCGCGGAAGAGTTGCTCCAGTGTTGCAGGATACAGTGTCCTATATTACACCCATCAGTGCAGAATAACGAGATGAATGGGGGTGAATGGACAGAAGATGATGAACAGACTGATATCACAATGTGAACACATCACCTGGACGTGTTGGGATCATGGAACAGCAGAGAACAGGAACAAGCCCTGTGACTCACTACTCCTGCGCTGAACAGGATACCGAATGAGACTAAACTCTATTGACTGTACATGACCCATCTCCATTCATTCACTGCGTGTTCATGTGCTACGCCAACAACGTCGTAAACAACAATGTATTACCGACTGCCACACTTGTCAGATTATCCAGGCACCCACCATTATCTGTAGAAAAAAAAGAAACTTGTCCCGCGCATCTCTTCTAAGCTACTCTCCTCTCGCGTTAAATACAGACCTTCAAACACTAGATATTTCTACCTTGGCCACAATAAATAACCTTCTAGGCCTCTCATAACTCTATCATCTTCTGCCAGATCTCCCCTCAGCCTCTGTGCTCAGGAAGGGGAGGTCGAGCGTCCATCCAACAGTCCTCTCGTTGACGGACCGGAAGTGGAAGGGGTGAGCAGTTTCAATTTCATTGGTGTTAACCTCTTTGAGGATCCATCCCGGCCCAATATATTGATGCAGTCTGAAAGAGAGCACGACTGCGTCGATAGTTCATTCAGAGTTTGTGAGGAATCGGTCTGTCACGCAGGACTCTCGCACGTTTCAACAGATGTACCGTGGAGAGCATTCTAACTGAAAGCATCACCGTCCGCCATGGAGGGGCCGCTGCACAGGATCAGATCAGTCTGCTGGAAGATGTTTTCTCGGAATGTTGCATCATAGGCACCAGCCTCCCACACACCCAAGACACCTTCAAAAGGCGATGCCTCGAAATGCTGTATCCGTCAGTAAAGAGCTCAGCCCACCCCCCCCCCCCCCCCTTCGCTAGCCCAGAGGGGCCCGACCACACACACTCAGTGTTTCAGGAGCAGCTTCCTCCATCCGCAATCAGATTTCAGAACAGAGATCGATCGGCCGATGATATCTTCCTCTGTATTTTTCTATTTCGTTCTGCACAATTTATTTAACTTATTTCTGCAGATACTGTAGTTATTGTAATTTATAGCTGCGTTATTCTGTAATACAATGCGCGGTTACCGCATGACGACAAAAGCACGTGACGCGCATACGGGTCCTGTCTGACTGTAGCTGTGACAGACGGAATGACCTAAATGACGGGACCTTTGATGACGACGTCACTTTCTTGAGGAGGCGCCTCCTGTAGATAATGCTCACTCCGAGAAGCGAAGTGCTTGTGATACGTTGGACAGCTTCACTACTTCGTTGAGAGAGTGGGGAGTGAGGGACATCGGGCACTTCGAAGCCCAGAGGCAGAAGCAGGAAGATGTCGGAGCAGCGCTGGGCACAATTGGACTGTGGCTCCCAATTCTGGTTCCGGCAATTTAGGATGGATTTGGACGTCTCCCTCATGCAGCCGAGAATATTCCCGGGAATATTTCCACTGGGGAAGCAACCTCAGACGCAGGTTAGACCGGAAAAGCTGCTGTTACTCGTCCTGGAGCAGAGAAGCCGAAGAAGTGTACAAAGGCTGTGGTAAATCTAGTCAAGAAGAAAGAAAGAGCTTAGGAAAGGTTCAAAAAGCTAGGTAATGATAGAGAGCTGGAAGATTATAACGTTAGCAGGAAGGAGCTCAAGAAAGAAATTAGGAGAGTCGGAAGGGGCCATGAGAAGGCCTTGGTAGACAGGATTAAGGAAAACCCCAAGACATTCTACAAGCATGTGAAGAGTAAGAGGATAAGAAATGAGAGAATAGAACCAATCAAGCGTGACAGTGGAAAAAAGTATATGGAACCGGGGGAGATAGCGGAGGTATTTAATAGATAGATAGATAGATAGATAGATAGATAGATAGATAGATAGATAGATAGATAGATAGATAGATAGATAGATACTTTATTCATCCCCATGGGGAAATTCATCTTTTTTTCCAATGTCCCATACACTTGTTGTAGCAAAACTAATTACATACAATACTTAACTCAGTAAAAAATATGATATGCATCTAAATCACTATCTCAAAAAGCATTAATAATAGCTTTTAAAAAGTTCTTAAGTCCTGGCGGTAGAATTGTAAAGCCTAATGGCATTGGGGAGTATTGACCTCTTCATCCTGTCTGAGGAGCATTGCATCGATAGTAACCTGTCGCTGAAACTGCTTCTCTGTCTCTGGATGGTGCTATGTAGAGGATGTTCAGAGTTATCCATAATTGACCGTAGCCTACTCAGCGCCCTTCGCTCAGCTACTGATATTAAACTCTCCAGTACTTTGCCCACGACAGAGCCCGCCTTCCTTACCAGCTTATTAAGACGTGAGGCGTCCCTCTTCTTAATGCTTCCTCCCCAACACGCCACCACAAAGAAGAGGGCGCTCTCCACAACTGACCTATAGAACATCTTCAGCATCTCACTACAGACATTGAATGACGCCAACCTTCTTAGGAAGTACAGTCGACTCTGTGCCTTCCTGCACAAGGCATCTGTGTTGGCAGTCCAGTCTAGCTTCTCGTCTAACTGTACTCCCAGATACTTGTAGGTCTTAACCTGCTCCACACATTCTCCATTAATGATCACTGGCTCCATATGAGGCCTAGATCTCCTAAAGTCCACCACCATCTCCTTGGTCTTGGTGATATTGAGACGCAGGTAGTTTGAGTTGCACCATATCACAAAGTCCTGTATCAGTTTCCTATACTCCTCCTCCTGTCATGAGTACGTTGCTTCAGTATTCACTACGGAGAAAAGATCTGGACGATTGTAGGGATAAGCAACA
Source organism: Hemitrygon akajei (assembly GCF_048418815.1). Lineage (NCBI taxonomy): Eukaryota > Metazoa > Chordata > Chondrichthyes > Myliobatiformes > Dasyatidae > Hemitrygon > Hemitrygon akajei. Next base: position 7,926,307 of record NW_027331931.1, read on the forward strand.
GCGGACTGAAAAGTCTGAGTATGTAAATATTAAGGAAAAAGATGTGCTGGAGCATTTGGAAAGCATGAAGTTGGATAAGTCACCCGGACTTGTTCAAAGCATACAACAGCAACGTTCCCGAAATCATCCAACGCTACATCGGCGATTGCATAGTTGCTGCTCTCCGCACTCGTGCTGAGCTCGTCGAATTATTCAACTTTGCCTCCGACTTCACCCTGCCCTCAAATTTACCTGCTCCATTTCCGACTCCTCTCTTCCCTTTCTCCATCTCTGCCTCCATCTCCGGAGACAGTCTATACGCTGGTATATTTAATAAACCTACTGCCTCACAGCAGTCCGGACGGTACCTGTTTCCACCCTGTCATTTGTAAACAAAGCCACCCCTTCTTTCAGCTCCTCCGCCCCCTCTGTATCTGCTCTCAGGCTGAAGCTTTTCATTGCAGACCAAATGAGATGTCCTCCTTCTTCAAAGAAAGGGGCTTCCTCTCCCCCAACATGAACGCTGCCTCACCCGCATCTCTTCCATTTCACACACATCTGCCCTTACACCATCCTCCCGCCGCCCCATCATGGATAGAGTTCCTCTTGTCCTCACTTACCGCGCCACAATGCACATTCTGCACATAACTGTACATAACTTCCACCACCTCCAACGGGATCCCACCACCGAGCACATCTTCCCATCCTCATACAACTCCCGACCATTTCTGCTTTCCGCAGGGATGACTCCCTATGTGACTCCCTTGTCCCTCCCCACTGATCTTCCTCCTGGCACTTATCATTACAACTGGAACAAGCGCAACATCTGCTCTTACACCCCCTCCCTCAGGGCCCAAACAGTCCTTGCAGGTGTGGCGACACTTCACCTGCGAGTCTGTTGGTCATCTAATGTATCCGGTCGTTGAGAGCTCCTGTATATCAGTGAGACCCAACGTAGATCGGAAGACCCCTCCTCCTCGTCGAGCACCTGCCCCGAAAAGCGGTGGCCTCCCATTTCAATTCTGCTTCCCGTTCCCATTCTGACAAGCCCGTCCGTGGCCTCCTCTACTGCCAAGGCGGCGACACACAGGTTCGAGTACTGACACCTTGTATTCCGTCAGGGTAGCCTCCAATATTAATGCATGAACATCGATTTCTCTAACGTCTGGTCATTGCCCACACTCACCCCCACAACTTCTTCACCATTCCGCATTCATGTTTCCCTTTCACAACTTCTTACCTGATTATCTCCAAAATTTATATATAAATAACAATACCTCATTTACTGAATTAATGGAAAGGCTGAACTGCTGGGAACAACAACGTTTTCAGGAAGTTCAATTCATTCATGCGCTTGTAGAGCAGGTGTGGATTTATTTTCGGAATGTCAAAATTACCTGACCCTTTCGACTGAGCGGTATAGACTTCTAAAATGTTTCAAAACAAAAGTAGAGGGGAAGATCAAAAGAACTTCCAACTGCTCTCTGAATCTGGTCTGGGTCATTCCGTAGATAAATGTATTCGTGCAGCTGCTGAAATTCTGAAACACAGAACCTGCAAACTGTGTCTGAAAAAGCCGAATAGACATTTCCAGGTCTGTGTAGAGGCATCGCATGAGAATGAAGACCAGAGTGGTTGTCGCCCAACAGAGAAGGAAACTCGCCGACAGGCTGAAGAGCAGAATGATGGATTGCCTCCGACTCTCCATCTCCGGATCTCGCTGTTTCCCGGAATTTCCCCATTATCATAGCTTTATGCATCTTTATTAAGCCATCCACGAATTGCCAGCCTCAAAGAATAAAATGCCTTCTGCCGAACCTCTCCCTGTAACTCAAGCCCTGGAGTTCCGGCAGTATCTTTGTAAATATTCTTTACATTCCGTTCAGCGTACATCTGCCTTTCCTATAACAGGGCGACCAAAACTGTTCACAGAACTACACGCGCGGTATCTCCAAGGAGAGAGGTAGTGTAATTGACGTGCGCATCTACACTTCTTTCTAGAGGATTTAGTTATTATTCGATTGCAAGTCAGATTCAGAAACCAAGATCTCGCACCCCAGCAACCTTCCCTCTGTTTTATTTTACTGATTCAGGGACAAACCATTTCTCTGAACAAAACATTGTTACCCGGTCTTAAAAGTGCACGGCACTTGTAATGTTTTTTTTTTATATGTAATATCCATATCAAACAATGATAAAACACAACACAACACAGATAAATGCTGTCAGGCAGTCACCTCTGACAGGGAGTATGCCAAAGTGAAATGTTCTGACTGAACGGCGTTGGTGGTTTCTGTCTTTATTGTGACCATTTCTGACAGTGTTGCAACCTGAAATAATGACAACGCAAATAGGTTGAAGCTCTAAAATGTTTCAATGTAAATGTGGTACGTTTAGTATTTAGCACATTTATGGATTATATTCAGTAATACAGTTAATTTCACGGTATTTCATAATTATATTAACAATGATTTCAAAAAAAATGTTTACAGAGTGACCCATTTCAGTTCTGGCGCAGCTGCGTACACGCGCATCTGCGAGGGAACAGTGCTGACACCGAGGAACATAGATCAGAATTTGAGACTGGAAAAACTTGGGAATTGTCAAAGAGTAGAAAATGGAGCGTCCTTTAATTGAACAGTGCTGGGAGGGGAAAATAGAAGGGGAAAATGAGTTTACCTTTCAGAAAGAGGGAAGAGAAATTCTTGGTAAAAATTGGTAAATTTCAAGTTGGGCGCACAGCCGCTGGAAGATGCGTGCGCGAGTGTTTGAGGAGCGACAAGAGTCTCTGGATCACAGCCGTGGCGGCACATCGTTTATGGTGAAATGGAATCCTACCGCACGGCCGCGCCATTGGAATCCCTGTCTTTAGACGAGTCTCTTTCACCCTTCCCTAACAAGCCGGCCTCGGTGACGAAGTACACGACACTACTGAGCTGCTGTAAAGCCTCATTTGTTTCACAAATGTCCTTTAGGCATGGAGAATATTCGCCTTTATCTGGATTTTATGTGACTGTAGACCCAAGAATGCTGTGGATTGTTACGTTAATCATCCGATCGGGAAAATTAGAGAGACGGTAATAATATCAGAATTGCCTGTGATGCTCACTTCCCGTGAACCTGAACCAGAAAAGGGAACAGAGTTTCACAAGTTGAAATCAAAGATATTTCCTGCCAGTTTAAACTTTAATCTTCTGCTCACGTGACAGGGTTGGAAGGAATGAGGTCCGCGAATGACGGGAGGTTTTGCTGGACATGGGTTGTTTGTGTTGTGTCTGTACAATTCGAGGTCTCACGTCACAAATGAGAAGACTACAGGCAGTTCCAGTGACAAGTCTGCATGAACCAGGTTAAAATATTAACAGGGCAGGAGATTAAGAGGAACGAGACGGCATTTTAGGGATTTTTAATAAACACCGATTAAAATCACATCAGCAGTAGCAGAGAGCGGCTGGAGGTCTCTGCTTCCGTATAAGTAATCGAAAGGCACTTACCCGGGATGCCGACAATTGTAATCACTGTGTAACAAATAGCCCTCTATTCAAGCATTGTTAATCCAAGGCTGTTAGTATTTGAAACTGTTTTCGGAATATTTCCAATTTCTAATATCATAACAGTTGTAAATAGCCACTAAGTAAACTCAAACAGTTATAACAACGCCCAGAGAGCAAATTTCTTTTACGCCTGCAAAGTAAAACCCTTCACCGATCGCACGTTGTTGAGAGTCCACCGCGTCTGGATGTTTCAGTCCTCAATGTAGCTGAAGCACAGAATGGCATTCTTTTATAGAATAATCGGTTACTAATGATGAAAACAACTTGTACATTACTACTATTTACTACTCATAATTACTACTAATTAGCAATTATTTCTCTGTTTTAGTGAACCATAATGCCAATGGGGAAATAACACGCCTTATTTCATTGAACTGAAAACAACACCAGTCTTGAAGCCTCAAGGGACGGCTAACGCTGGGACTACATCACCTTTGCCCAGTAACTCGTTTTATTGCACATGTTAAATACAGCAAAATAATACAGAAAGACATGGCAAAAGTAAAGGCAAACAAATGAGGTAACAGCAAATTTCACTTTTGCCCAGTAACAAGCCTTATTGCATTTCGTTGTAGCTGTCGTCCCTTTCATCGGTGAAGACACAGTGGATGAAGGAACTGTTTCCAGCGTCACCTCTCTGTGGGAGAGGGGAAGATGTTGTGCAGTGGTGCATTGGGGCCACCCGGTGGTCCGTGTGTCCGTGTGTGTTGCTATTGTAGTGGCTGTGAAGCTGGTATTGTGGCGGTGAAAAGTACTCGGGGTGAGCCATCATATTACTCATCACTGCAAATCCCTCTGCAACAGAGTCAGTCAGTTTTTCAATGTTCGTCATCAGTCGGGTCATACTATCCGTGAACTCCCTGTCGGTTGCCTCCATACGCTCCGGTGTTTGCTTTTTTTAAGCCACCCTGCGCGAGAGCCAACAGCTGTCCGTCGTTTGGCAATTTCCTTTTAAGTTTTTCTAGTCGCACCAACGCGCACCAAATCCTTCACGGCGAGGTTCGACACCAAACATGTCGCTTGATTTCGGTAAATGTGGCCTTCTCATGCCCAGTAGGAGGAGATTCCCCAAATAACCATTTTAATGTGGACGGAGGTACTTTCAAAAACGCCTCGTGTGGACGCCTATCGTTTTTACACGAAACCGGCGTTTTCAAAATTATCCGCTACAATGTGGACGTAGCTTATGATTCACTTACATTGCTCTGGTGACTTTTTCCTGGATATGATACATTAACATTAATGTTTTGTACTTTTTGGCGCAAACCCTCACTGTTTGCACTGTCACCGAGTCAGTCACAAACACAGATGTTGGCAAGTATGTGGCGCGAAATGCAAACCAATGACCCCAGCATTACAGACATTGTCCGCTGCTGTACCCGACAGAGAGAAAAAATAGAGTATCAGCACGTGCATTAAATTTTTTGTCGATCTCCCAGTTCATGACTTTCTCCTCCCAGTCGGAACGCGTTGAACACAATATTTCACGGTGGAGTCAGAATATCGATTAAAGGATTGAAGAAACAAAACCGACATTGAAAGAGCTGCAAGGCCATGTTGTAGAAACAAGGATTATTCACAGCAGAGTTAAAGAAGAAGAACAATAAAGTGTGTAACACTTACCCAACAGGCTGGTATATGTCTAGGCGAAAAGGAGATCCAGCCACATACCAACCCACCTCCCGTACACGCAGGTGCTGTGAGGATCGCGTTTATGCCTCGCGCCCGCCAACAGTATCAAACCCACAACAAATACCGTTGTGAAATACACTTTAAACAGTTTACTAAAATTAAAAGAGTATTAGGCAATACTATATATATATATACAAGAAAAAAGCAAAAGGCGCCAACTTATCAAAGTTCAGTCAGTTTAGTGCACATCGGTGGAGCTCATCCAGCGAACCACTCGACTCCTCGGTGGTTGTCCTCCCGAAACTCCCAATTCGGACTCCCCGGTGGTCGTCCGAGCGCACGTCCTCATTCCTCGGCGTCTCCCTCCGGACTCTCCTCACACCGCAAGCCCGCGCAACCCCTCCCCCAAGTTCCCAGCCTCACAAAACAGAACAATATTCCCCATTGATTAACAAATGAATACAATTACCATATCAGCCATTCTAAAGCGAAAAAACGGCAAGAGAAACTTTTAACAGACAAAGAAGCATTCCTACTCGTAACAAACCAAAGAAGCCCTTTTTAGTAACATACACAGGACATTGTACAAGTGGGAGAACAGAGTAATTGGATTGAGCATGCAGTTGATTACCAGGTAAAAATGAAGAGAGGGTTACAGTGCTACAGTGTGAGAGTATGGGTTTCATTCTGTATCTGTCACTTTCTGCTACAGTGTGAGAGAATTGGTTTCATTCTGTGTCTGTCAGCCTCTGTTACAGTGTGAGAGTGTGGGTTTCATTCTGTATCTGTCGGTCTCTGCTACAGTGAGAGAGTGTGGGTTTCATTCGGTATCTGTCAGTCTCTGCTACAGTGTGAGAGTGTGGGTTTCATTCTGTATCTGTCAGTCTTTGTTACAGTGTGTGAGTGTGGGTTTCATTCTGTATCTGTCAGTCTCTGCTACAGTGTGAGAGTGTGGGTTTCATTCTGTATCTGTCAGTCTCTGCTACAGTGTGAGAGTGTGGGTTTCATTCTGTATCTGACAGTCTTTGTTACAGTGTGAGAGTGTGGGTTTCATTCTGTATCTGTCAGTCTCTGCTACAGTGTGAGAGTGTGGGTTTCATTCTGTATCTGTCAGTCTTTGTTACAGTGTGAGAGTGCGGGTTTCATTCTGTATCTGTCAGTCTCTGCTACAGTGTGGAAGTGTAGGTTTCATTCTGTATTTGTCAGTCTCTGTTACAATGTGAGAATGTGGGTTTCATTTGGTGTCTGTCAGTCTCTGCTACAGTGTGAGAGTGTGGGTTTCATTCTGTATCTGTCAGTCTCTGCTACAGAGTGAGAGTGTGGGTTTCATTCTGTATCTGTCAGTCTCTGCTACTGTGTGAGAGTGTGCGTTTCATTCTGTACCTGTCAGTCTCTGTTACACTGTGAGAGTGTGGGGTTCATTCTGTATGTGTCGATCTCTGCTACAGTGTGAGAGTGTGGGTTTCATTCTGTATCTGTCAGTCCCTGTTGCAGTGTGAGAGTGTGGGTTTCATTCTGTATCTGTCAGTCTCTGTTACAGTGTGAGAGTGTGGGTTTCATTCTGTATCTGTCAGTCTCTGTTACAGTGTGAGAGTGTGGGTTTCATTTGTTGTCTGTCAGTCTCTGTTACAGTGTGAGAGTGTGGGTTTCATTCTGTATCTGTCAGTCTCTGTTACAGTGTGAGAGTGTGGGTTTCATTCTGTATCTGTCAGTCACTGTTACAGTGTGAGAGTGTGGGTTTCATTCTGTATCTGTCAGTCTCTGTTACAGTGTGAGAGTGTGGGTTTCATTTGTTGTCTGTCAGTCTCTGTTACAGTGTGAGAGTGTGGGTTTCATTCTGTATCTGTCAGTCTCTGTTACAGTGTGAGAGTGTGGGTTTCATTCTGTATCTGTCAGTCTCTGTTACAGTGTGAGAGTGTGGGTTTCATTCTGTATCTGTCAGTCTGTTACAGTGTGAGAGTGTGAGTTTCATTCTGCATCTGTCAGTCTTGGCTACAGTGTGAAAGTGTGGGTTTCATTCTGTATCTGTCAGTCTCTGTTACACTGTGAGAGTGTGGGTTTCATTCTGTATCTGTCAGTCTCTGCTACAGTGTGAGAGTGCGGGTTTCATTCTGTATCTGTCAGTCTCTGCTGCAGTGTGAGAGTGTGGGTTTCATTCTGTATCTGTTAGTCTCTGCTGCAGTGTGAGTGTGGGTTTCATTCTGTATCTGTCAGTCTCTGTTACAGTGTGAGAGTGTGGGTTTCATTCTGTATCTGTCAGTCTCTGTTACAGTGTGAGAGTGTGGGTTTCATTTGTTGTCTGTCAGTCTCTGCTACAGTGTGAGAGTGTGGGTTTCATTCTGTATCTGTCAGTCTCTATTACAGTGTGAAAGTGTGGGTTTCATTCTGAATCTGTCAGTCTAAATATTATTTAGGGATATTTATAATCTATTTTATTTATATTTATTTTGATATTTATTATAATGTTATAATATCATATAATTATAGTAAATATAGTCCTTTAGCGGATTTATTTAAATTAGTAACGCTATTTTCTTCATCTCTGAGACTAGTGAATCCAGTAAAATCTGCAGGTGGTTGTGAATGACAGTATTATGGACACTTGTTTATGGAAATGTGTTTGACGTATGAGTACGATTGTCATCTCAGGCTGACCGGGTCCGAATGCGCTGCTAAAGAGGAAATTAAGTGAGGAAGAGAGTTGTACCACCGACTGCGGCGAACATGACAGTAGTTGACAGGGAGGATTTCACTTTGAAGGCGACGAAAAGCTGGTCCTTTCGAATCAATTTAAACAGGGATGACCATATTCAGAGTTCAAAGTAAATTTATTACGAAAGTAGCCACATGTCACCATATGGGTGGAGACGACTAGCCGCATTTTTGCGGGCATACTCAAATAAACCCAGTAACCATAACCGAATCAATGAATGTCCGCACCAACAACGCTAAGCGAACGAGTGCAAAATACAACAAAATGTGCAAATACAAACATAGTAAATAATAAGAATAATATAGGCCCTCCTTGAGAGCATTGCAATTCTGATAAGAAGTGTACGCTACTAAACGTATGTGAGAGCACATCCTAGAAAAGTCAAAAGTTTCAAAGTTGACAAATCCAAAAGAAGAGACCTCGGGGACGCGGATCTCAGTCTAATTTCACAAACAGGCGAGTTTTAACAGTCTCCGAATAACCAGCCTTACACGTGTTATATGTTCCTCACACCGGGTAGAAAAGATCAAACTGTCATCGAGATACCCTCACTATATAGCATGTCATGGCACCGATGGAGCAGTAGTGTGGTTGCCATCTATTTACTAAACACCTCAAGGAAGTCGGAACACTCGGGGGTGGGGACATATTTGACATCATCAGACGTCACAGACTTAGTAAATTAACGGAAAGTATTCTTAGATAGACAGGGTCTGATTAGGAACAGTCAACATAGATTTGTGCGTGGAAGGTCATGTTCGACAAATCTTAATGAATTTTTGCCACATTTCTTCATAGGCTTTCTACATATTGTGTCAAGAATCCTTCCTGAACACACCTAACGTGGAAGCATTGGAAAGGGTACAGAGGAGATTTACCAGAAAGCTGCCTGGTTTAAAGAGTATGGATTATGATCAGAGATTAAGGGAGCTAGGGCTTTACGCTTTGGTGAGAAGGAGGATGAGAGTAGACATGATAGAGCTGTACAAGATATTAAGAGGAATAGACTGAGTGAACAGCCAGCGCCTCTTCTCCAGGGCACCACTGCTCAGTACAAGAGGACTTGGTTTTAAGGTAATGGGAGGGAAATTTAAGGGGAATATTAGAGGAAGGTTTTTCACTCAGAGAGTGGTTGGTGCGTGGAATGCACTGCCTGAGTCAGTGGTGGAGGCAGATACACTAGTGAAGTTTAAGAGACTACTAGACAGGTATATGGAGGAACTTAAGGTGGGGAGCTATATGGGAGGCAGGGTTTGAGGGTCGGCCCAAAATTGTGGGCCGAAGGGCCTGTAATGTCCTGTACTATTCTATGTTCTATCAAACTCCACTCCATCTAAACCCCTAGCTCTAAGGAGATGCCAATCGATACTTGGGACATTAAGATCTCCCATCACAATAACTCTGTTCTTCTTAAACCTTTCCAGGATCGGTTTCCCTATCTGCTCCTCGATATCCCTGTTACTATTGGGTCGCCTATAAAAAAACACCCAGTAAAGTTATTGACCCGGTTCGGTATCTAAAGAATGGAGTAACTAGCGGCGTCACGGGGAATGACTAGCTTCATGAAGATTTTGCACATTTCCTTGCACACGCAATCTGGACTGAGTCTGTCACTTTAACGTTTATACAGCCTGACGGTGTTGGCACGTTACGTTGTCAGATATTACTGATACCCGTCTCAGAGTCGGCGTATAATTAATGAACACATCCGTAGCCTTCAAATAGAACACAACCCAGAGGTGTTGCTGTTTATATTGGATGGATTTGATGAATTCAATGACAACATTGATTTTGCTGACAGCCGGAGAGACAGAGAACCCCAATACACATGCACAGATCCTGAGTTCCGGTGCAAGATGTCTGACATCGTGTACAGTTTAATCCAGGGCATGCTGCTCCCAGCGTGTTCAGTGCTGGTGACCACCCGTCCCACTGTGTTATTGACGACGCTGAATCTAAGTGAAATAAACTGGGAGATTCAGGATTGAAACTGGTGTCTGCGTCTCTGAGGAACCCGGAGTGTAAAATACAGACACTGGTGTTAAGTACCTGACTTTGGGAGATCGCGTTCAGAGTGACTGGGTGTTTGACACTGAATATTAATGTGATCAGTAATTGTGTTACTGATAAACACTGGGGATTTGTACCGTCCCCTGTCTCTCTGTGTCCTTCACCTTCAGTCTCGCTCATCTCCAGGCTGCCCAGTATCTCCTTCACAGATTCTGGTGCCGAAGATCTCGTCTCTGCTCTCAATATAAACCCATCACTGACGGTGCTGGATCTGGTATCAAGTTGACTGACAGACTGATCTGTCCCCGCTCTCCACAGCCTCATACTGACCCTCCCGATCGGATGAGTGTTTGTGTTACCAATGTGATAAAATTTCAGCCGATCCGTTGGTTTTCTGGCAATATTTGTCAATGAGTGTTATTGAAACATTAACACACTGACCTGTTACTGACACTGTTGTGTAATCTGTTTATTTCATCTATATCCTTCCATCTGTTTTAGTCTGCAGTACAATCAGTTCAGTGAGAAATGGAAGTAGGAACTGAGATCTCTGCAGGAACCCAGACCCGGACTGAGAGTGAGATTGTGAACATCCGAATGTGTGAACCGTGGTTTGGGATTGGGACATTTTGGCCGCTTCCCCGCCGTCCCCTTTAAAGCCAACCTCCCCTTTAACGGCCATGCTCCGGGTTTCATTCCCAACTGTTCCATCGGACCCCAACTCCAGCCGAACGCTGTGACATTGATGCAGCCCCGCAGAGAGGCTCATTCCTCATCCTCTTATCACTCACGGGGTCAGAAACACAGTGAAGCTCATTCGGCCTCGTCTCCTCAGACACTGAGTGAAACTCCCTGCCCGTTCCATTAAGCATTCCGGGGATCACAAACGCAATAGAACTCGGTCCGCATCATCCTATCAAACCCGCCCGACCCACAGAGTGAAGCTCCCTCCGCACCATCCCATCCCACACTCCTTGTGTCCGAAACAGAGAGTAGCTCCATCTACATCATCCATCACTCATTCCTCGGGTTCAGACGCAGAGTGAAATTCCGTATACACCGTCCAATCACTCACACCCGGGGTCAAACACTAAGTGACGCTCTTTCCGCATCCTAGCTTCAAACAATCCCGGGGTCAGACAGATGGTGAAGCTCCCTCCACACCGTCCAAACACACACTTCCGGGGTCAGACAGAGAGTGAAGCTCCCTCCACACCGACCCATCGCACACTCTAGGGGTCAGACACAGAGTGAATCTTCCTCCACACCGTCCCATCACATACACCCGTGCTCAGATACAGAGTACAGCTCACTCCACACTGACCCTTCACACTCTCGACATGTCAAAAACAGTGAATCTACGTCTACAGCGTCGCCATGGATGAAATGATTAACCAATGGATGAACATGACGTTCTATCGACATCCCCTCAGTCGGAGCAGAGTAGATGTCGACAGGAAGCATCCAACACCTGTTTCAATGTTGGAGACCTCCTTCCAGAAACGGAGTGGTTGCTTGTGGTAAAAGGGTGTCAGGTGGTTAGCACAAAACTATCAAAATTACACAATAAATACCCAACAAATTCAAGACGATGAAAGCAGAAAATGCCGAGGAAAACACAAAAGCTATCCAACACATTACAGAGTCCTACAACAGTTTAATTCAGTCTGATTTCTTACACAGGCAGAAAGCAGTGGTAAGAGTCATTCACCAAAACCGTGCTTTACAATACAAACACATGATACTCAAGGTACTATACATTAGTATAAATACAGTGATAATAAATTTGCGACTGTACTGGAGTGAATGCAGAGGAGATTCGACATGCAGATTCCTCGGGCGGAAATTTAATCGAAATCGTCAGGTGAGCTGACAATCTTTCCCTGGAGGAGAGTGGGCATCTGGGTTTTCCATAGGAATTTGCACAATTATAATCAGAATGCATGATTTCTGCGGTGGTAAATATTTCTCCACAACAGGGTTTTCTAACGCGAAGGACAAGTGTAAGGTTTACTGTAAGTCCGTGCGGACTGTTGACTTTCTTTATCGTTTTATTCTTGTGCAAAAGTAACGAATGGCTTACATATCTGCCGATTTGGTCTTAAATGTCATCAGATCCTGAACAGCCCTATCATTGTCTAAAGGGGTGTGGCTGTAACGGGAGCGGGAGTATGGTGAAGAAAATGCTGGAATGAGTTGAGTAATTGTTAGGAGGTTGAGGTCGCGGGCTGCGGATGCCGAAGAGTCTGTTCCCGTGCTGTGTCTATCTCGGGCTATAAAACAGTTTATTTCTCACCTCTGCCTCGTTCTCCGGTGACCGTCAGTTCCATAGTAACAAGATGAAAACACTGCGACGGCCTCTGTGAAGATCTTAGATATTCTGTTCATTAATTAGTTGAATAATTGACGTGAAGGGATATTTCGCTGCGCTGATGAACTGCTCTCTGAACTTGGACTGAGTTACCCCATAAATAAACGTGTTTGTGCAGGAACTTAACATCAGCAACATGCCTCCCGATTGTTGAAATATAGATTCCGATTCATTGTAATTATTCTGATCCAGTCCGGCAATGACGTAATAAAGGAATTCGGCAACATACACCGACCACAGGATGATGAAGCTTCCGGAGATGGAAAGAAGTAAGATCACAGACCTCCTCCTGCTCTCCATCTCCGGGTCACTGCGGTTCTCCGCCTTGCTCTGACCCCACAGCCCCTTCCGGACGCGACTGGTCACTAAAATGTGTCTGACTGTCAGAGCGTTGAGCAGTAGTATTAACACGAACGGGAGTAACGGCGTTAGAACTACGGTAAACCAGTTATATCCCACCCACCCGGGATCCGTATAGTAGCCTGGCTTCGTAATACAGTCCCAGGGTATATTGTCAATCACGTTCAGAGGATGAAATGTAAAGAAGATGGGCACATTTTTAACATAGAACAGAACGCCGGTTGTTGTCAGAATCACAGCCGCAGTTTTCCCGGTGCAATACTTCGCTTTCCGCTTCTGACAACAGATGGCGACAAACCGATCAAATGTAAACATGACGGTGAACCAGACAGAACAGTCAGTGGCTGCCTCTCCCAGGGCAGAGATCACACTGCACACGGGGGTGATGTCCAGGAAAGTCCCGGGGAAGTAATAATAACTGATCTGCCACAATATGACCTGAAAGATGATGGTTAGTAGATCCGCCGTTGCCATGGCCACCAGATAGCGAGTGGTGCAGGTGGAGAGGCCGCACTTTCCCCGGGACAGGATCGCAATCGCCACTAAATTCACTGGGGGAACAGCAAACAGATTGAGTGAATTACTGTCTCACCGATCAGTGGGTCTCAGGCCAGAGACAAGCTGGAAATTGAGAACATTCATACTGTGCAGACAACTCATTTCTGGGGGTTTAAAAGGAGTTATGCGGGAATCTCAGATCCCTCTCACGAATGCATGCGGGGTGAACGGAGAAGGTACTCAATACTGGAAAAGGAACAGGGTTTGGGAAGGAGGCGTTATCAACGGATCGCCGAGACCGCTTGAGAGAAATCAATATAAATCTCCCCCCGTCAGGTTTTGGACTGATGTGTAAAACCTGGGTACCTCGGCAACTTTCTCAGCGATGCTGATTACCGCGTTCCTGTCACCTATGTCCTGGCACTCTCACTGTGCAGCGAAGTCCCGCTCCCTCCACCTCTGTCCATCTACAAAGTTCAAAGCAAATTCATTTCCACCGTTCCAATGCCTGCGTCTCCTTCCTGACTCCCCGTTTATCACCCGCACACACCCTCCCCCCGCCACCTCCGCTTGGATGGCTTCTTTTAAATTCCGCAACTACCATTGGCCGGAGTTCCTTCACACGCTCTCAACGAATCCGATCAGGAAGTTTCAATTTTCGTTTTTGAGGTTTATGCTTGACCTGCTGAACTTTAAAGTATTTAGCACGCTAGTGCTTATATCATCAAAGACAGTGTAGGTACTTCAAAAGATCTGTCTCTTTTGGGGTCGCTCCGAATTACTTCAGCATTATTCTAAATGTTCCGAAGCATATTGTACAAGAACGGAGTATCGCGTGCACCTTACCCCATCTGACCGCTAACGGACACCGCTGGGCTTGCTCTTAACTCCTGCTTCACTTCACGGATAACAGGGCGTGGTAATAAACCCTGGTACAAAACACGCACACAGGCCCTTACTTGACTTATATTCGGAGTCTGACTTACAAATAGATAGATAGATAGATACTTTATTCATCCCCATGGGGAAATTCAACTTTTTTTCCAATGTCCCATACACTTGCTGTAGCAAAACTAATTACATACAATACTTAACTCAGTAAAAAAAAAATATGATATGCATCTAAATCACCGTCTCAAAAAGCATTAATAGCTTTAAAAAGTTCTTAAGTCCTGGAGGTAGAATTGTAAAGCCTAATGGCATTGGGGAGTATTGACCTCTTCATCCTGTCTGAGGAGCATTGCATCGACCACTCTCCCCAGAATCTCAAAGTCCATTCTCTTCCGGCGTTCCCTTCAAATTTGCAGGTATTTTTTTAATCAGAGCGCAATACCTTGAATTTTGAATTTAAAGCACGTTGCTCTAATGAAACGGTATTAAACCAAATAGCCGTAAAGGTGGCGAGCGCGCTGGATTATCGGGGTTTACTTGACAGCAGCTTTGCATTGATAAATCACAACTGCCTGCTGTGAATCTACAAAATGAATCCATCTACCCGATCCTCCTCTCTACGGCCGCTTCATCTGCCGGTTTACTTCCAGCAGAAGCCATGAATTATAAAGCAAGGGAACTTCTGAACGAACGCAGAGATTGGTCGCAATGTGAACACCGCACTCTCTGACACTCCGACATCACAGCGCTGTCGGTCACTGAACGAGTCCACGGACCGCGCACACAAAACTTAAAATGTTAATTTGCTTGTGCTCTTACCAGGAACACCGATCACGGCAATGACCAAGTACCATATCTTCCTCACACGGTAAAAGGTTGCAAGCATGCTGTCTGAGATTCACCCTGTCTTCCAGCTGACCGCGATCTCGCTGGAGAAACTCTGAGCTGACGAATCTCCACGCTCACTCATTTATACTCGGTCCATCACACGGACTATTTAATATCACACAAGGCTGACGTGTTTTCGAACAGCTGGGGTTAAAATAAACATGATGTCATTCAAGTAAACTCCCAGTTGTGATGAGATATGAATAGCTTGACACGAAATTGCAAAATCTGGAAGATGAAGAAATGACGATTGGGGAAGTCAGTGAATGTTGTTGTGAAACACTCTCAGGCTCATCTCTCGGTTTCATGATTGTTATTGTTGATCTTGTCCATTCCGAGCATCCATGGACTTTGTCACCATAGACCAATATTATACTGTCAATGGGCTGTTCTGTTTCACTCTGGTAATTGTCTCGGTTATAGATCTTGCAATAGAAATATAAAATAAAGAATAACATGTTTGTACGTTCCTGTAACGTAGTGAAGAACCTTAAACTAATATCATATTCAGGCTCACGGAGATATTGAATGCATGTAAACGTTTAATCAGATTTACTGCAACACGCACAAAATGCTGGAGGAACTCAGCAGGTTAGGCAGCATCTTTGGAAATGATTAATCTGTCGACATTTTTGGCCAAGACCTTTCTTCAAATTAATTAACACTTCGTCGCACCTCACCTCCATCAACAGAAGCGAGATTTCCCAGTGGCAAACCATTTTCTTTCCGATCCCCGTTCGCTTTCCGATATGTCGACCCGTGGCTTCCACTCGTGCCACAATGAGGCTACTCTCAGGCCGGATGTGCTGCACCTCAAATTCCGTCCATGTAGCCTGTAATCTCAGGGCAAGAACATCGATTTCCGTTGAGTTCCGGTATATTCCCCTCCTTCCTTTCCCCACTTCGGCCTCTTATCTCTCCGCCTGATCTGCCTTTCGCCTTCCCATGAAGCCCCTCTTCCTTCCCTTTTCCTTGGATCCACTCTCCTCTCCTATCAGCTTCCTTCTTCTGCAGCCCTTTGCCTTGTTCACCTGTCATCACCCTGACTGTTATTTCGCCAACCTGGCAACACCCATTCCCTTCTAGCTTGTCCTTCCCTCTCCCCAACAGGTACTTATTCTGCCATCTTCCTCCTTCCTTTCTAACCCCTGATGAACGGTCTTGGCCCGAAACGTTGTTTGTTCGTTCATTTCCCTAGATGCTGCCTGACCTGCGGAGATACCCTCAGCGTTTTATATGTGAATACAATTGATATACATGCAGTCTTTCGTGTAGTAAACCAGCGGCCACCAATGCTCGCACCGGTGTGAAGCAAAGTAATTCAACCGCCGTACACATGATCCTCGAATTGGTGTATATGTTTAAACCGACATAGCATCTGCATTCATTGCATTTGTAACAAGAATTGTTTGGCAGATGCGCTAAAGTGCTAGCGTTGTTGATAGTGTTGTAGACAATGGTATTTGCCTATTTGACACTTCCATTTTAAACACAACATTGTTTTAATGTTCCTAATATGCCACTTCGATTTACTTATGTATTGAATGGTCTGAACAGAATGGCTCATGAGAAGAGTAGTGGGATTAAATTGATCATTTTGTCAGCTAGTCAGCGAAGGGCAGACAGGGGTCAATATTGAGGTACGAGTTTACCTTCCATGGGTGAGTATGGCTGGGATATTCACAAAGAGTGACCGGGTTCTAGGGAGTGCTGATGTGAACAGGAAGAAAAAAATGGAAGTCCAAACATCAATAAAGGTATGGAATCAGATTTACAATGGGGCATCCAATATGTTCTGAACAGATGCCGTCACGGACGGGAAAAGTCATGATGCAATAATATATAATAGTAGTCTGATTTTCTGCTCCCCGTGAGTGATGGACGTGATTGCTGTGGAGCCGCTGCACAAGTGTTTCACCAGGAAATTGTCGAACATAGAACATTTCCGATATCAGCGGAGAATCTGTCATTCTCTATTTTAAGCGGAGGACCAGGGGGTGTTGCACACAGGAGCTAAACTATTATTAGCGACATACAGTGGCTTGCAAAAGTCCGGTCAAAATTTCTGTTACTGTGAATATTTA
Organism: Hemitrygon akajei; assembly: GCF_048418815.1. Lineage (NCBI taxonomy): Eukaryota > Metazoa > Chordata > Chondrichthyes > Myliobatiformes > Dasyatidae > Hemitrygon > Hemitrygon akajei. Next base: position 7,943,287 of record NW_027331931.1, read on the forward strand.
CGTGAAGAGAAGTTGAAATGATCTCCAGAAGTCATAAAGTTAAAGATGAAACTTTTTTTCATCAGTTTAAGCAAGTTTAGTATATTATTTTTGTTTTGTAAAATTTTACAGTGCAAAATAGGAAAGGAGCACCATTCAAAAATTTGGGCACTGCAAGAGATTTGAGCTCTGAGATAACGTTGACCAAGGTCTCAGACCTTAATTAGCTTGTTAGGGCTATGCCCTGCCGACCGAGCCTACTGCACTTTCAGGGTTCACAATGATGTCTCCACTACATTGGAAAATAAAACACAACCTGGATTTGCTCGGACTGCGAGCATGGTTGATCCTGAGCTCATCACAATTTAATGCTTAATCCACTGATATTCGGACTTCTTTCCTCTGTCTGGGGCCTTCTCCACTGCCATCGTATGCATAACATAAATGAGAAGAACAGCATCTCATCTTCCAACTGGACACCTCACAACGATAGGGAACACACTGCTGTTTTTTTTTTCTTATTCCGGCTGAATGACCTTTCGTTGTTACTCTGATGATGCCCATGACCTCTTCCTGCCCCGGTACCATATAATCCCAAATAACGTCCAGTATTTTGCATAACGTTCCATGGTCTAATTGATCTTTCAACGCCCTGTCATCTCCATGTTGACAATTGGCACACTTGCACCCTTGACTCAATCCCGTGCTTTACGGTTAAGGGGGATTCACTTTCGACAGACTCTGCTACTTTGGAGGTGTTCTAAAAAAAATTTCTCTCTCACACCTTGGAATGACATCGTATCGATACACACGTTTGGGAAAAATAATGTGGCCTACATTGTCAAATGCCTGAGGCGAAAACAGGCCGATCTAAGGAAGGGAGTAAAGTGGAGGCATTAGTTGACGTGGTGTAATGACAGGTGAATCACATCCAAAACATCGCGAAAGTTCCTCAAGGATGAAATGTACATTGTGGAAAGCGACTGTGTTATAAATGAAGTGTAAATACCTGTGTGTGCGCCCAGTAATTTGTACCCGCCACAAAGTGTCAGCGCATAGGGAAGGTAATACTGGGGGAAAGTAATCCACGCTGGCCGGGCGTTCCTCGTCATCCTGATATAACGTTCAAGATCCCACCTTTGTGTCATTCACTTCCGCGATGGCTGGTCACCACAGAGTTGTCGCTGCATGTACTCCTGAAAACCTCTATTCCTCTCTTTCCCTTATCACATTAATCTAATAGCTTTCAATTTCGTTGACTCAAACTTTATGGCCCTTTCCCCTGACATGTGATCTTGGTAACAGATTTTGTCCTTCCCAACTCAGACTGGTTCACGCCAGACACTCGGCGCAGACCAAGAGGTCACAGGCTGTTCCTTCTCATCTGAAAATGGTTTGCTTTCGATCATCAAAAACAAAACAACTCATTATGTCCACCTGTAGTTGTTTTGATGAAGCCATCCCTGAGAACGGACCTCCATTCCTGCGATCACATGGCAAGAACAAAAGCATCTTCTTTGTCTATTTCCATTGCCTTTGCCTCGTTTCCGTTCACTGATTTGCAGATTATAGTTTTCTGAACAAATTATATGTTCGTCTGTCGATTGCGTGTCTGCACATCTACCTATCTATCCATCTATATCTCTATGTATCTGGCCGTCTGCCGGTGTGTCTGTCCTCTGCCTACCCGTTTCTCTGTCTGTTTGTCTGTGTAACTATATATCATTCATCTACTTCTTCCCAGATATTGTGACTTTGATCAAGCGCACTTCGCAAGAGTGCGGACAATGAGAAGCCGTTTCGAATATTTAAATACTTCTTTTCTCAATCTTACGGGATTGATATCGACAAGGTAGATACGCTGTGACATGGAAGTGATGTCAGTTCATCATTCAATTGTCACTTCAAAGGTATTTACAAAGGCCGACTGAATTCCATGATCCAGTAGAAAGCGAGTCGGCAGAGTGTAATCCCTCACTTGCTGTCCCAGTTTTAACTGTATTGATGATATATGGTTTGTTGGACATGGAGTACAACAATGAAGTGAAGGTTCACGTGAACTGGCTGCGAAAATGAAGCACAGTGAGTGGACAATCAGCTCAAATGAAAATACAAGTTCTCAGCCCTGATGTGGTGTCTGGACATACAACGTAATCATGTAAAAGAATGAATGCCGTTCTCCCTTATCAGACTGCCTATTATTGCTGTCATATTTATTCATGGAAAGTCCCTGCATGAAGTCCTCGTACTGAGCGCTCAGGGCTCAGTCGGAAGAGTTGCATTTTTCGTATTACTGTTTGAGATTTCACCAACGGATTGTGTTTATATCGTTTTGTTAATTTTGAGTCTGAGTCTGAGCTAATTCCAGACTTTACTCTGCATTTGAGTTCATCCTGATCCAAACCTCCCTCGTTACGTTCACAAGATCATACGGCTCCTGTGTCATCCAATCTCAAGGTCGCTGTGTCTTTCGTCCCATAACCGATACAAAATTTGACCAGAAAGTGGAGGACTTTTAAGTGGAATCTAATCAACAAACTACTAGTGGCCGCGAACGAAGCAACCTTGAATGGCTCCCCGAAAGTCTTTTGAACTTTGGAGGAAAATAAAATGCCCGTGAGAAACACAGACTACTGCAAGTCGAATACGCTGCAGAGTAAAATTCTGAGGTCCAGATCTAATGTGATAGCTGAAACTATATGGTCGTAATTTTGCACGTTGCGACATCCCGTCTCCACTAGCAATGATTATTCTTGTTAATACACACACACACACACACACACACACACACACACACACACACACACACACACACACACACACGCTGTCGTGGATATTTAATGCATTTTTAGTTTTTTTAATTGTTGGACTTGAATTATTTTTACACATTCACCAACAATAATATGCTAATCTTGCCATCAAATGCACGTTTTTGTTTAATCGAATCCATAATCACGAAGACTTAACGCACAGACACGCTAAAATTCAGTTTTAATCGGATATAAGATATACAAATTTTGTTGCTCTACCCCGGTGCAGCTTCATGGGAGTAAATAAATATCCCCGAGTCTAAAAGTACGTCAGTCACCTTGTCAAACTGAAATGCAGTATTTACATTATTAGCACCACGTTTCAATTATAAATTTCATTTTTAATGACCACGTGCTTTATGGTACAGTCTATTGGAATACAAAGCGATGTTTTGCAATTGACTTCCCTAAATATTATTTAGGGATATTTATAATCTGCTATATTTATATAATATTTATATTTATTTTAATATGTACTATAATATTATAATATCATATAATTATAGTATTTATAGTCATTTAGCGGATTTATTTCAATTACTAACGCTATTTTCTTCATCTCTGAGACGAGTGAATCCCGTAAAATCTGCAGGTGGTTGTGAATGACAGTATTATGGACACATAGTTATGGAAATGTGTTTAACGTATGAGTACGATTGGCATCTCAGGCTTACCGGGTGCGAATGCGCTGCTAAAGAGGAAATTTAGTGAGGAAGAGAGTTGCACCACCGACTGCGGCGAACATGACAGTAGTTGACAGGGAGGATTTCACTTTGAAGGCGACGAACAGCTGGTCCTGTCGGATCAATTTTAAAAGGGATTCAGAGTTCAAAGTAAATTTATTACGAAAGTAGCCACATGTCACCATATAGGTGGAAACGACTGGCCACATTTTTGCGGGCATACTCAAATAAACCCAGTAACCATAACCGAATCAATGAATGTCCGCACCAACAACGCTAAGCGAACGAGTGCAAAATACAACAAAATGTGCAAATACAAACATAGTAAATAATAAGAATAATATAGGCCCTCCTGGACAGCATTGCTATTCTGATAAGAAGAGTACGCTACTAAATTTAATTGAGAATACATCCAGGAAAAGTCAAAAGTTTCAAAGGTTTCAAAAGCAGAGTCTACTTAATGTCGGAGGAATGTGTAAAATATACATCCTGAAATTGCTTTTCTTCAGAACCATCCACGAAAACAATAGAGTGTCCGAAAGAGTGACTGGCAGTTAAATGTTACAACCCCAGAGCACATTCCCCGCAGCTCCTCCCTCCCACGCGTAAGCAGCAGCAAAGCAAAGATCCCACCCTACACTACCAGCAAAAAAAAAGATCGCCCCCCCCCCAGCTAGCATTCAAACGTGCAGTAAAACATCAATAAAGACACAGACTTGCAGTACCCCAAAGACTATTTGTTCACCCGGTGATTCGACATACCACAGGCTCTCTCTCTCCCTAATAAGGGAAAAAGAGTTGGCCCCGAGACTCAAACACTCGCTGATCTATGGTGTTAATAATCTGTCGCTTCACTTTTTCTGCCCAAAGAACTCGGGTCTCTAGGAACACAGCCAACAGCCAACTTGCTGCTTTCGATCTGCCGATCAGGAGACACCGATTTCCTGTAGAAGCACCAAACTCGAGTCCGCCCGCTTCCAGGGCCACGAAACCCGGAAGCTCCGAAGGCGCCCTAATCTTCTAGGCCGAGTGGAAGAACGGCCAGTCGTGAGACCCGGATGGCCGGTCCATTCCCGCAAATAATCGAAGTCAGCGTGTAACGCCAGGCCAGGATCTTCAAAATAAACCTAAAAGGGAACAAGAGATATATTAAAGACAGAAACAGAGCTGCTTCCGAAGGTGCAAACAAATGAGTCGCCGTAAGACGCCATTTTCTCCTCAGCTACAGCCCCGTAATTACCACTATTAAAGAAAAAGTGAACCAATGGAAGAGCATGGTTCTTCATGGAAGACATCCCCACGATCTAAGCAAGCTCGATAAATTTATAAATGCCCAAGAATGCCCAAAAATGCACAATCTGAATAGTTACACAGCCAGAATCAAATGCAAACATCATACATCTAAATCTGGCTTTAAAATGCAAACCTGGAAATGAAGTCACACCGCACATGCATACAATTTGATCCATTTTTAGAGTCAAAATACCACAAATTATATTATGTCAGATCAACTTATTGCAGATTGGACAATCCATAATAACAGGTCGGTGCACTAGTACAGGATAAACAAGCAAGGGCAACTTATTTAATAGATCTAGCCATTCCAAACACACATAAAGTACAAAAATCAATAAGAGACAAATCCCAAAGAAGAGACCTCGGCGACGCGGTTCTCAGTCAAATTTCACAAACAGGCGAGTTTTAACAGTCTCCGAATAACCAGCCTTACACGTGTTATATGTTCCTCACACCGGTTAGAAAAGATCAAACTGTCATCGAGATACCCTCACTATATAGCATTGTCCGGGCACCGATGTGGCAGTAGTGTGGTTGCCATTTATTTACTAAACACTTCAAGGAAATCGGAACACTCGGGGGTGGCGACGTATTTGACATCATCAGACGTCACAGACTCGGTAAATTAATGGAAAGTATTCTTAGAGATGGTATATATAATTATCTGGATAGACAGGGTCTGATTAGGAACAGTCAACATAGATTTGTGCGTGGAAGGTCATGTTTGACTAATCTTATTGAATTTTTGCCACATTCCTTCATAGGCTTTCTACATATTGTGTCAAGAATCCTTCTCCTCAGAAATTCAGTGAAACTCCCTGCACGTTCTATTAAGCATTCCGGGGATCACAAACACAATGAAAGTCAGTATCCTATCAAACACGCCAGGGGCCTGACAGAGAGTGGAGCTCCCTCCGCACCATCTAATCCCACACTCCTTGTGTGCGAAACAGAGAGCAGCTCCATCTGCATAATCCATCACACATTCCTTAGTGTCAGACGCAGAGTGAAATTCCGTATACACCGTCCAATCACTCACACCCGGATCAAACACTAAGTGACGCTCTTTCGCATCCTCGCATCAAACAATCCCGGGGATAGACACAGAGTGAAGTTCCCTCCCCACCGTCCCATCACATACTCCACTGGTCAGACACAGAGTGAGCCTCACTCACCACCGTCCCATCACACACTTCCGGGGTCAGACGCAGGGTGAAGCTCCCTCCCCACCGTCCCATTACACACTACAGGGATCAGACACAGAGTGAGGCTCATTCCCCACCGTCCCATCACACACTTCCGGGGTCAGACACAGAGTGAATCTCCCTCCCCACCGTCCCATCACACACACCTGTGGTCTGATACAGAGTACATCTCACTCCACACTGTCCCATCACACTCTCCACATGTCAGAAACTGTGAAGCTACTTCTACAGCGTCGCCATGGATGAAATGATTAACCAATGGATGAACATGAGCTTCTATCGACATCCCCTCAATCGGAGCAGAGTAGATGTCGACAGGAAGCGTCCAACTCCTGTTTCAATGTTGGAGACCTCCTTCCAGAAACGGAGTGGTTGCTTGTCGTAAAAGGGTGTCTGGTGGTTAGCACAAAAATATCAAAATTACACAACAAAAGTCCAACAAATTCAAGACGATAAAAGCAGAAAATGCCGACGAAAACACAGAAGCTATCCAACACATTACAGAATCCTGCAACAGTTTAATTCAGTCTGATTTCTTACACAGGCAGAAAGCAGCGGTAAGAGTCATTCGCCAAAACCGTGCTTTACAATACAAACGCCTGATACTCAAGGTACCATACATTAGTATAAATACAGTTTCAGCGGCCGTGTCCTACAATTATATTACGACTGATCGTTCATTGCAGATAGGGCAGTAACCGATACCCGTCCGGATATAATATTGCAGGGTAAACCAGTAAAATCAACCTATAAAGAGGCATGGCTATCCAAAACACGGAGAACACCACAGAAATCAGTAAGGAAAAGTCATCTGAACTACGCTGGCGTGAAAGAGGGAAATGAAAGATTCTGGTCCATGAGCATTGCAATACATGATGTCCTTCCGGTTATAATATTACAGGATAAAGAAGCAAGAAACAACGTACTCAATAGATACAACCATTCCAGATAACACACCACTTACAGAAAATCGAAAAGCGAAGATACCCGAAATATGTTGACTTGAAAGAAGAAATAGAAAGTCCATGGGACACGAACAGGATAAATTTTGTCCCAATACTAATATCTACAGCTGGTATTATCCTTAAGTCACCACACAGTGACATTGAACTAATACCCGGCAAAATCTATGTAAATCTCCCGAAAGCCACAATGGTAATGAACACCAGAATAGTCCGAAAGTTGCTAGCAATTGAGAAATGAGTGCGCTTTCCCATGCCCGTACCTCAGGCTTTACCAGTTTTAGCTGAGAAAAGTGATAATAAACTTGCGACTGTACTGGAGTGAATGCAGAGGAGATTCGACATGCAGTTTCCTCGGGTGGAAAATGAATCGAAATCGTCGAGATGACAATCTTTCCCTGGAGCACAGTGGGCAACTGGGTTTTCCATAGGAATTTGCACAATTATAATCAGAACGCATGATTTCTGCGGTGTTAAATATTTCTCCACAACAGGGTTTTCTAACGCGAAGGACAAGTGTAAGGTTTACTGTAGGTTCGAGTGGAATGTTGACTTTCTTTTTCGTTTTATTCTTGAGCAAAAGTAACGAATGGCTTACATATCTGCCGATTTGGTCTTAAATGTCCTCAGATCCTGAACAGCCCTATCATTGTCTAAAGGGGTGTGGCTATGACGAGAGCGGGAGTGTGGTGAAGAAAATGCTGGAATGAGTTGAGTAATTGTTAGGAGGTGGAGGTCGCGGGCTGCGGATGCCGAAGAGTCTGTTCCCGTGCTGTGTCTATCTCGGGCTATAAAACAGTTTATTTCTCACCTCTGCCTCATTCTCCGGTGACCGTCAGTTCCATAGTAACAAGATGAAAACACTGCGACCGCCTCTGAGAAGATCTTAGATATTCTGATCATTAATTAGTTGAATAATTGACGTGAAGGGATATTTCGCTGCGCTGATGAACTGCTCTCTGAACTTGGACTGAGTTACCCCATAAATAAACGTGTTTGTGCAGCAACTTAATATCAACAGCATGTGTCCAGACTGTTGAAGTAAGTATGCCAAATCGTTGTAATTATTTGGATCCAATCCGGCGATGCTGTAATAAAGGAATTCGGCAACGAATCCCAAACACAGGAAGATGAAGCTTCCGGAAATGGTGAGAATTAAGATGACAGACATTCACATGTTCTCCATCTCCGTGTCAGTGCGGTTGTCCGTCTTGTTCTGACCCCTCAGCCTCTTACGGACGCGACTCGTCACTAAAATGTGTCTGACTGTCAAAGCGTTGAAGAATAGTATTAACAGGAAAGGGAGTAATGGCGTTAGAACTGTGGTAAACCAGTCATATCCCACCCACCCTGGATCCGTATAGTAGCCCGGGTCTCGAATACAGTCCCAGGGTATATTGTCAATCACTTTCACAGGATGAAATGTATAAGAAGTAGGGTACATTTTTAACACAGAGCAGTACGCCGGTTGTTGTCAGAATCACAGCCGCAGTTTTCCCGGTGCAATACTTCGCTTTCCGCTTCTGACAACAGATGGCGACAAACCGATCAAATGTACACATGACGGTGAACCAGACAGAAGAGTCAGTGGCTGCCTCTCCCAGGGCAGAGATCACACTGCACACGGGGGTAATGTCCAGGAAAGTCCCGGGGAAGTAATAATAACTGATCCGCCACAATATGACCTGAAAGATGATGGTTAGTAGATCCGCCGTTGCCATGGCCACCAGGTAGCGAGTGGTGCAGGTGGAGAGGCCGCACTTTCCCCGGGACAGGATCACAATCGCCACTAAATTCACTGGCGGAACAGCAAACAGATTGAGTGAATTACTGTCTCACCGATCAGTGGGTCTCAGGGCAGAGACAAGCTGCAAATTGAGAACAATCAAACTGTGCAGACAACTCATTTCTGGGGATTTAAAAGGAGTAACGCGGGAATCTCAGATCACTCTCACGAACGCATGCAGGGTGAAAGGAGAAGGTACTCTATACTGGAAAAGGAACAGGGTTTGGGAAGGAGGTGTTATCAACGGATCGCCGAGAGCGCTTGAGAGAAATCAATATAAATCTCCCCCCGTCAGGTTTTGGACTGATGTGTAAAACCTGGGTACCTCGGCAACTTTCTCAGCGATGCTGATTACCGCGTTCCTGTCACCTATGTACTGGCACTCTCACTGTGCAGCGAAGTCCCGCTCCCTCCACCTCTGTCCATCTACAAAGTTCAAAGCAAATTCATTTCCACCGTTCCAATGCCTGCGTCTCCTTCCTGACTCCCCGTTTCTCACCCGCACACAGCCTCCCCCCGCCACCTCCGCTTGGATGGCTTCTTTTAAATTCCGCAACTACCCTTGGCCGGGGTTCCGTCACACGCTCTCAACGAATCCGATCAGGAAGTTTCAATTTTCGTTTTTGAGGTTTATGCTTGACCCGCTGAACTTTAAAGTATTTAGCACGCTGGTGCTTATATCATCAAAGACAGTGTAGGTACTCCAAAAGATCAGCCTCGTTTGGGGCCGCTCCGAATTACTTCAGCATTATTCTAAATGTTCCGAAGCATATTGTACAAGAACGGAGTATCGCGTGCACCTTACCCCATCTGACCCCTAACGGACACCGCTGGGCTTGCTCTTAACTCCTGCTTCACTTCAAGGATAACAGGGCGTGGTAATAAACCCTGGTACAAAACACGCACACAGGTCCTTACTTGACTTATATTCGGAGTCTGACTTACAAATGCAATCGACCACTGTCCCCTGAATCTGAAAGTCCATTCGCTTCCCACGTTCGTTCAAATTTGCAGGTATTTCTTTAATCAGAGCGCAATACCTTGAATTTTGAATTTAAAGCACGTTGCTCTAATGAAACGGAATGAAACCAAATAGCCGTAAAGGTGGCGAGCGCGCTGGATTATCGGGGTTTACTTGACAGCGGCTTTGCATTGATAAATCACAACTGCCTGCTATGAATCTACAACATTAATCCATCTACCCGATCTTCCTCTCTACGGCCGCTTCAGCTTCCGGTTTACTTCCAGCAGACGCCATGAATTAAAAAGGAAGGGAACTTCTGAACGAACGCAGAGATTGGTCGCAATGTCTCCACCGCACTGTCTGACACTCCGACATCACAGCGCTGTCGGTCACTGAACGAGTCCACGGACCGCGCACACAAAACTTAAAATGTTAATTTGCATGTGTTCTTACCAGAAACGCCGATCACGGCAAAGACCAAGTACCATATCTTCCTCACACGGTAAAAGGTTTCACGCATGCTGTCTGAGATTCACGCTGTCTTCTAGCTGTCCGCGATCTCGCTAGAGAAAATCTGAGCTGACGAATCTCCACGCTCATTCATTTATACTCGGTCCATCACACAAACTATTTAATATCACACAAGGATGACGTGTTTTGCAAAAGCTGGGGTTAAAATAAACATGATGTCATTCAAGTAAACCCCCAATAGTGATGAGGTATGAATAGCTTGACACGAAATTGCAATATCTCAAATATGAAGAAGTGACGACTGGAGAAGTCAGTGAATGTTGTTGTGAAACACTCTCAGGCTCATCTCTCGGTTTCATGATTGTTATTGTTGATCTTGTCCATTCCGAGGATCAATGGACTTTGTCACCATAGACCAATGTTATACTGTCAATGGGCTGTTCTGTTTCACTCTGGTAATTGTCTCGGTTATAGATCTTGCAATAGAAATATAAAAGAAAGAATGAGATGTTTGTAAGTTCCTGTAACATAGTGAAGAACCTTAAACTAATATCATATTCAGGCTCACCGAGATATTGAATGCACGTAAACGTTTAATCAAATTTACTGCAACACGCACAACATGCTGGAGGAACACAGCAGGTTAGGCCGCATCTTTGGAAATGATTAATCTGTCGACCTTTCTGCCCAAGAACTTTCTTCAAATTAATTAACACTTCGTCGCACCTCACCTCCATCAACAGAAGCGGGATTTCCCAGTGGCAAACCATTTTCTTTCCGATCACCGTTCACGGTCCGATATGTCGACCCGTGGCTTCCTCTCGTGCCACAATGAGGCTACTCTCAGGCCGGATGTGCTACACCTCAAATTCCGTCCAGGTAGCGTGCAATCTCATGGCAAGAACATCGATTTCCGTTGTTCCGGTATTTTCCCCTCCTTCCTTACCCCACCACGGCCTCGTATTTCTCCGCCTGATCCGCCCATCGCCTTCCCATGACGCCCCTCTTCCTTCCCTTTTCCTTGGATCCACTCTCCTCTCCTATCAGCTTCCTTCTTCTGCCGCCCTTTGCCTTGTTCACCTATCATCACCCAGACTGTTATTTCGCCAACCTGGCAACACCCATTCCCTTCTATCTTGTCCTTCCCTCTCCCCAAGCGGTTCTTATTCTGCCATCTTCCTCCTTCATTTATACCCCCTGATGAAGGGTCTTGGCCCGAAACGTCGTCTGTTTGTTCATTTCCATAGATGCTGCCTGACCAGCGGAGATACCCCCAGCGTTTTATATGTGAATACAATTGATATACATGCAGTCTTTCGTGTAGTAAACCAGCGGCCACCAATGCTCGCACCGATATGAAGCAAAGTAATTCAACCGCTGTACACATGACCCTCGAATTTGTGTATATGTTTAAACCGACATAGCATCTGCATTCATTATATTTGTAACAGCAATTGTTTTGCAGATGGGCTAAATTGCTAGCGTTGTTGACAGTGTAGTAGAAAATGGTATTGACTTATCTGGCACTTTCATTGTAAGTACAACACGACATTGTTTATTCTGCTTTTATGTCCCTGATATGCACCCTAGATTTACTTATATATTGAATGGTCTGAACAAAATGGCTCATGAGAAGAGCCCTTCTCTCTCTCCAGATATTCGTTGCAATAAATATCCAATGGGTCGTCGGTTGTGAGATTAAATTTGTCATTTTGTCAGCTAGTCAGCGAAGGGCAGACAGGGGTCAATATTGAGGTACGAGGTTACCTTCCATGGGTGAGTATGGCTGAGATATTCACAAAGAGTGACGGGGTTCTCGAGAGTGCTGATGTGGACACGAAGAAAGAAATGCAACAGTTTAATTCAGTCTGATTTCTTACACAGGCAGAAAGCAGTGGTAAGAGTCATTCACCAAAACCGTGCTTTAAAATACAAAGGCATGATACACAAGGTACCACACATTAGTATTAATACAGTTTCAGAGGTCGAGTCCTACAATTATATTACGATTGATCGTTCACTGCAGATAGGGCAGTACCCGATACACGTCCGGATATAATATTGCAGGGTAGACCAGTAAAATCAACCTATAAAGAGGCATGGCTATCCAAAACACGGAGAACACCACAGAAATCAGTAAGGGAGAGTCATCTGAACTATGCTGGCGTGAAAGAGGGAAATGAAAGATTCTGGTCCATGAGCATTGCAATACATGATGTCCTTCCGGTTATAATATTACAGGATAAATAAGCAAGAACAACGTACTTAATAGATACAACCATTCCAGATAACACACCACTTACAGAGAATCGAAAAGGGAAGATTCCCGAAATATGTTGACTTGAAAGAGGAAATAGAAAGTCCATGGGACACGAGCAGTGTAAACATTGCCCCAATACTAATATCTACAACTAGTATTATCCTTAAGTCACCACACAATGACATTGAACTATTACCCGGCAAAATCTATGTAAATCTCCCGAAAGCCACAATGTTAACGATCAGCAGAATAGTCCGAAAGTTGCTAGCAATTGAGAAATGAGTGTGCTTTCCCATGTCCATACCTCAGGCTTTACCAGTTTTAGCTGCGAAAAGTAATAATAAACTTGCGACTGTACTGGAGGGAATGCAGAGGAGATTCGACATGCAGTTTCCTCGGGTGGAAATTTAATCGAAATCGTCAGGTGAGATGACATTCTTTCACTGGAGCAGAGTGGGCATCTGGGTTTTCCATAGGAATTTACACAATTATAATCAGAATGCATGATTTCTGCGATGTTAAATATTTCTCCACAACAGGGTTTTCTAACGCGAAGGACAAGTGTAAGGTTTACTGTAAGTTCGTGCGGAATGTTGACTTTCATTTTCGTTTTATTCTTGTGCAAAAGTAACGAATGGCTTACATATCTGCCGATTTGGTCTAAAATGTCCTCAGATCCTGAACAGCCCAATCATTGTCTAAAGGGGTGTGGCTGTAACGGGAGCGGGAGTATGGTGAAGAAAATGCTGGAATGAGTTGAGTAATTGTTAGGAGGTGGAGGTCGCGGGCTGCGGATGCCGAAGAGTCTGTTCCCGTGCTGTGTCTATCTCAGGCTATAAAACAGTTTATTTCTCACCTCTGCCTCATTCTCCGGTGACCGTCAGTTCCATACTAACAAGATGAAAACACAGCGACGGCCTCTGTGAAGATCTTAGATATTCTGTTCATTAATTAGTTGAATAATTGACGTGAAGGGATATTTCGCTGCGCTGATGAACTGCTCTCTGAACTTGGACTGAGTTACCCCATAAATAATCGTGTTTGTGCAGCAACTTAATATCAACAGCATGTGTCCAGACTGTTGAAGTATGTATTCCGAATCGTTGTAATTAATTGGATCCAATCCGGCGATGGTGTAATAAAGGAATTCGGCAACGAATACCGACCACAGGATGATGAAGCTTCCGGAGATGGTGAGAAGTAAGATCACAGACCTCCTCCTGCTCTGCATCTCCGGGTCACTGCTGTTCTCCGTCTTGTTCTGACCCCTCAGCCCCTTACGGACGCGACTCGTCACTAAAATATGTCTGACTGTCAGAGCGTTGAACAGTAGTATTAACACGAACGGGAGTAATGGCGTTAGAACTGTGATAAACCAGTCATATCCCACCCACCCGGGATCCGTATAGTAGCCCGGCTTCATAATACAGTCCCAGGGTATATTGTCAATCACTTTCATAGAGTGATATATGAAGAAGTAGGGCACATTAGTAAAACAGAGCAGAACGCCGGTTGTTGTGAGAACCACAGCCGCAGTTTTCCCGGTGCAATATTTTGCTTTCCCTTCCTGACAACAGATGGCGACAAACCGATCAAATGTAAACATGACGGTGAACCAGACAGAACAGTCAGTAGCTGCCTCTCCCAGGGCAGATATCACACTGCACACGGGGGTGATGTCCAGGAAAGTCCCGGGGAAGTAATAATAACTGATCCGCCACAATATGACATTAAACACGATGGTTAGCAGATCCCCCGTCGCCATGGCCACCAGGTAGCGAGTGGTGCAGGTGGAGAGGCCGCACTTTCCCCGGGACAGGATCACAATCGCCACTAAATTCACTGGGGGAACAGCAAACATAATGAGTGAATTACTGTCTCACCGATCAGTGGGTCTCAGGGCAGAGACAAGCTGGAAATTGAAAACAATCAAACTGTGCAGACAACTCATTTCTGGGGGTTAAACAGGAGTAATGCGGGGATCTCAGATCCCTCTCACGAATGCATGCGGGGTTGACGGAAAAGGTACTCTGTACTGGAAAAGGAACAGGGTTTGGAAGGAGGCGTTATCAACGGATCGCCGAGAGCGCTTGAGAGAAATCAATATACATCTCCCCACGTCAGGTTTTGGACTGATGTGTAAAACCTGGGTACCTCGGTAACTTTCTCAGCGATGCTGATTACCGTGTTCCTGTCACCTATGTCCTGGCACTCTCACTGTGCAGCGAAGTCCCGCTACCTCCACCTCTGACCATCTACAAAGTTCAAAGCAAATTCATTTCCACCGTTCCAATGCCTGCGTCTCCTTCATGACTCCCCGTTTATCACCCGGAGACACCTTCGCCCCCCCCCCCACCCCGCACCTCCGCTTGGATGGCTTCTTTTAAATTCCGCAACTACCCTTGGCCGGGGTTCCTTCACACGCTCTCAACGTATCCGATCAAAAAGTTTCAATTTTCGTTTTTGAGGTTTATGATTGACCCGCTGAACTTTAAACTATTTAGCACGCTAGTGCTTATATCATCAAAAACAGTGTAGGTACTCCAAAGATCTGCCTCTTTTGGGGCCGCTCCGAATTCCTTCAGCATTATTCTAAATGTTCCGAAGCATATTGTACAAGAGCGGAGTATCGCGAGCACCTTACCCCATCTGACCCATAACGAGCGAGCGCGCTGGTTTATCGGGGTTTACATGACAGCGGCTTTGCATTGATAAATCACAACTGCCTGCTATGAATCTACAAAATGAATCCATCTTCCCGATCTTCCTCTCTGCGGCCGCTTCAGCTGCCGGTTTACTTCCAGCAGAAGCCATGAATTAAAAAGCAAGGGAACTTCTGAACGAACGCAGAGATTGGTCGCAATGTTTGCACCGCACTCTCTGACACTCCGACATCACAGCGCTGTCGGTCACTGAACGAGTCCACGGACCGCGCACACAAATTTAAAATGTTAATTTGCTTGTGTTCTTACCAGGAACACCGATCATGGCAATGACCAAGTACCATATCTTCTTCACACGGTAAAAGGTTTCACGCATGCTGTCTGAGATTCAGCCTGTCTTCTAGCTGTCCGCGATCTCGCTGGAGAAACTCTGAGCTGACGAATCTCCACGCTCATTCATTTATACTCGCTCCATCACACGGACTATTTAATATCACTGAAGATTGACGTGTTTTCCAAAAGCTGGGGTTAAAATAAACATGATGTCATTCAAGTAAACTCCCAATTGTGATGAAATATGAATAGCTTGACACGAGATTACAAAATCTCAAAGATGTAGAAATGACGATTGGAGAAGTCAGTGACTGTTGTTGTGAAACACTGTCAGACTCATCTCTCGGTTTCATGATTGTTATTGTTGATCTTGTCCATTCCGAAGATCCATGGAATTTGTCACCATAGACCAATGTTATACTGTCAATGGGCTGTTCTGTTTCACTCTGGGAATTGTCTTGGTTATAGATCTTGCAATAGAAATATAAAATAAAGAATAAGACATGTGTACGTTCCTGTAACATAGTGAAGAACCTTAAACTAATACATATTCAGGCTCACGGAGATATTGAATGCATGTAAACGTTTAATCAAATTCACTGCAACACGCACAAAATGCTGGAGGAACTCATCAGGTTAGGCAGCATCTTTGGAAATGATTAATCTGTCGACCTTTCTGACCAAGACCTTTC
Organism: Hemitrygon akajei; assembly: GCF_048418815.1. Lineage (NCBI taxonomy): Eukaryota > Metazoa > Chordata > Chondrichthyes > Myliobatiformes > Dasyatidae > Hemitrygon > Hemitrygon akajei. The sequence continues at coordinate 7,959,391 of NW_027331931.1, forward strand.
TTCAAATTAATTTACACTTCGTCGCTCCTCACCTCCATCAACAGAAGCGAGATTTCCCAGTGGCAAACCATCTTCTTTCCGATCCCCATTCACGGTCCGATATGTTGACCAGTGGTTTCCTCTCGTGCCACAATGAGGCTACTCTCAGGCCAGATGTGCTACACCTCAAATTCCGTCCAGGTAGCCTGCAATCTCATGGCAAGAACATCGATTTCCGTTGAGTTCCGGTATTTTCCCCTCCTTCCTTTCCCCACTTCGGCCTCCGATCTCTCAGCCTGATCTGCCCATCGCCTTCCCATGATGTCCCTCTTCCTTCCCTTTTCCTTGGATCCACTCTCCTCTCCTATCAGCTTCCTTCTTCTGCCGCCCTTTGCCTTGTTCACCTATCATCACCCAGACTGTTATTTCGCCAACCTGGCAACACCCAGTCCCTTCTAGCTTGTCCTTCCCTCTCCCCAAGATGTTCTTATTCTGCCATCTTCCTCCTTCCTTTCTACCCCCTGATGAAGGGTCTTGGCCCGAAACTTCGTCTGTTTGTTCATTTCCATAGATGCTGCCTGACCAGAGGAGATACCAACAGCGTTTTATATGTGAATGCAATTGATATACATGCAGTCCTTCATGTAGTAAACCAGCGGCCACCATGCTCGCACCGGAATGAAGCCAGGTAATTGAACCGCCGTACAGATGACCCTCAAATTTGGGTATATGTTTAAACCGATATAGCATCTGCATTCATTATATTTGTAACAGCAATGACAATTGTTTTGCAGTTGGGCTAAATTGCTTGCGTTGTTGACAGTGTTGTAGAAAATGGTATTCACCTATCTGACACTTTAATTGTAAGTACAACATGACGTTGTTTATTCTGCTTTTATGTCCCTGATATGCACCCTCGATATACTTATATGTGGAATGGTCTGAACAGAATGGCTCATGAGAAGAGCATTTCACTCTGTCCAGCTACTCGTTGCAATAATAATAAACCAATGAGTCTGCGGTTGTGGGATTAAGTTAATCATTTTCTCAGATAGGCAGCGAAGGGAAGACAGGGGTCATCGTAGGTACGACGTGATTACCTTCCATGATATTCACAAAGAGTGACGGGGTAATCGAGAGTGACGGAGAAGGAAATGGAAGTCCAACCGTCAATAAGGGTGTGGAAGCAAATTTACAATATGGCGTTCAATACGTTCTGAACAGATGCCGTCACGGAAGGGAAAAGTCATGATGCAATAATATATAATAGTAGTCTGATATTCTGCTCCCCGTGAGCGATGGACGTGATTGCAGTCGAGCCGCTGCACAAGTGTTTCACCAGGAAATTGCCGAACATAGAACATTTCAGATATCAGCGGAGAATCTGTCATTCTCTATTTGATGCGGAGGACGGGGGGTGTTACACACAGAAGCTAAACTATTATTAGGGACATACAGTAGCTTGCAAAGGTCTGGGGCACCACTGGTCAAAATTTATGTTACTGTGAATATTTAAGTGAAGAGAAGTTGAAATGATCTCCAGAAGTCATAAAGCTAAAGATTAAACTTTGTTTCATCATTTTAAGCAAGTTTTGTACAATTTTACAGTGAAAAATAGGAAAGGAGCATCATTCAAAAGTTTGGGCACCGCAAGAGATTTGAGCTCTGAGATAACTTTGACCAAGATCTCAGACCTTAATTAGCTTGTTAGGGCTGTGCCCTGCCGACCGAGCCTACTGCACTTTCAGGGTTCACAACGATGTCTCCACTACATTGGAAAATAAAACACAACCTGGATTTGCTCGGACTGCGAGCATGGTTGATCCTGAGCTCATCACAATTTAATGCTTAATCCACTGATATTCGGACTTCTTTCCTGTGTCTGGGGCCTTCTCCACTGCCATCGTAGGCATAACACAAATGAGGAGAACGGCATCTCAACTTCCAACTAGACACCTGACAACGATAGGGAACACACTGCTGTTTTTTTTTTTCTTATTCCGGCTGAATTACCTTTCGTTGTTACTCTGATGATGCCCATGACCCCTTCCTGCCCCGGTACCATATAATCCTAAATAACGGCCTGTATTTCGCATAAAGTTCCATAGTCTAATTGATCTTTCACTGCCCTGTCATCTCCATGTTGAAAATTGGCACATCTGCACCCTTGACTCAACGCATAGGGAAGGTAACACTGGGGGAAAGTAATCCACGCTGGCCGGGCGCTCCTCAACATCCTGATATAACATTCAAGATCCCAACTTTGGGTCATTCACTTCCGCGATGGCTGGTCTCTACAGAGTTGTCGCTGCATGTACTCCTGAAAACCTCTATTCCTCTCTTTCCCTTATCACATTAATCTAATAACTTTCAGTTTCGTTGACTCAAACTTTATGGACCTTTCCCCCGACATGTGATCTTGGTAACTGATTTTGTGCTTCCCAACTCAGACTGGTTCAAGCCAGACACTCGGCGCAGACCAACAGGTCACAGGCTGTTCCTTCTCATCTGAAAATGGTTTGCTTTCCATCATCAAAAACAAAACAACTCATTGTGTCCACCCGTAGTTGCTTTGATGAAGCCATCCCTGAGAACGGACCTCCATTCCTGCGATCGCATTGCAAGAACAAAAGCATCTTCTTTGTCTATTTCCAATGCCTTTGCCTCGTTTCTGTTCACTGATTTTCAGATTATAGTTTTCTGGACGACATATATGTTCGTCTGTCGATATGCGTGTTTGCACATCTACCTATTTATCCATGTATCTCTCTAACTATCTGGCCGTCTGCTGGTGTACCTGTCCTCTGCCTGCCTGTTTCTCTGTCTCTTTGTCTGTGTAACTATATATCGTTCATCTACTTCTTCCCAGATATTGTGTCTTTGATCAAGCGCATTTCACAAGAGTCCGGACAATGAGAAGCCGTTTTGAACATGTAAATACTTCTTTTCTCAATCTTACCGGATTGATATCCACAAGGTAGATACGCTGTGACATGGGAGTCATGTCAGTTCATCATTCAATTGTCACTTCAAGGGTATTTACAAAGGCCGACAGAATTCCATGATCCAGTAGACAGCGAGTCGGCAGAGTGTAATCCCTCACTTGCTGTCCCGGTTTTAACTGTATAGATGATATATGGTTTGTTGGACATGGAGTACAACAATGAAGTGAAGGTTCACGTGAACTGGCTGCGAAAATGAAGCACAGTGAGTGGACAATCAGCTCAAATGAAAATACAAGTTCTCAGCCCTAATGTGGTGTCTGGACATACAACGTAACAATGTAAAAGAATGAATGCCGTTCTCCCTTATCAGACTGCCTATTATTGCTGTCATGTTTATTCATGGAAATTCCCTGCATGAAGTCCTCGTACTGACGCTCAGGGCTCAATCGGAAGAGTTGCATTTTTCGTATTACTGTTTGAGATTTCACCAATGGATTGTGTTTGTATCGTTTTGTTAATTTTGAGTCTGAGCCTGAGCTAATTCCAGACGTTACTCTACTTTACTCGGCATTTGAGTTCATCCTGTTCCAAACCTCTCTCGTTACGTTCACAAGATCATACGGCTCCTGTGTCATCCAATCTCAAGATCGCTGTGTCGTTCGCCCCACAACCGATATAAAATTTGACCAGGAAGTGGAGGACTTTTAAGTGGAACCTAATCAACAAACTATTAGTGGCCGCGAACTAAGCAACCTTGAATGGCTCCCCGAAAGTCTTTTGAATTTTGGAGGAAAATAAAATGCCCGTGAGAAACACAAGCTACTGCAAGTCGAATACGCTGCACAGTAAAATTCTGAGCTCAAGATCTGATGTGATTAGCTGAAGCTATATGGTCGTAATTTTGCACGTTGCGACATCCCGTCTCCACTAGCAATGATTATCCTTGTTAATACACAAACATGCACACACACACACACACACACACACACACACACACACACACACACACACACACACACACACACACACACACACACACACACGCTGTAGTAGATATTTAATGCATTTTTATTTTTTTAATTGTTGGACTTGAATTATTTTTATATATTCACCACCAATAATATGCTAATCTTGCCATCAAATGCATGTTTTTGTTTAATCGAGTCCATAATCGCGAAGACTTAACGCACAGACACGCTACGATTCCGTTTTAATCGGATAAGATATACAAATTTTGTTGCTCCACCCTGATGCTGATTCATGGGAGTAAATATATATCCCCGCGTCCAAAAATACGTCAGTCACCTTGTCAAACTGAAATGCAATATTTACATTATTAGCACCACGTTTCAATTATAAATGACTTTTTTAATGACGACGTGCTTTATGGTACAGTCTATTGGAAGATAAAGCAATGCTTTGCAAACGTCTTCCCTAAATATTATTTATGTATATTTATAATCTATTACATTTATATAATATTTATATTTATTTTAATATTTATTATAATATTATAATATCATTTAATTATAATATTTATAGTCCTTTAGCGGTTTTATTTAAATTATTAACGCTATTTTCTTCATCTCTGAGAGTAGTGAATCCCGTAAAATCTGCAGGTGGTTGTGAATGACAGTATTATGGACACCTGGTTATGGAAATGTGTTTGACGTATGAGTACGATTGGCATCTCAGGCTTACCGGGTCCGAATGCGCTGCTAAAGAGGAAATTAAGTGAGGAAGAGAGTTGTGCCACCGACTGCGGTGAACATGTCAGTAGTTGACAGGGAGGATTTCACTTTGAAGGCGACGAACAGCTGGTCCTCTCGGATCAATTTAAACAGGGATGACCATATTCAGAGTTCAAAGTAAATTTATTACGAAAGTAGCCACATGTCACCATATGGGTGGAAACGACTAGTCACATTTTTGCGGGCATACTCAAATAAACCCAGTAACCATAACCGAATCAATGAATGTCCGCACCAACAACGCTAAGCGAACGAGTGCAAAATACAACAAAATGTGCAAATACAAACATAGTAAATAATAAGAATAATATAGGCCCTCCTTGAGAGCATTGCAATTCTGATAAGAAGAATACGCTACTAAATGTAAGTGAGAGCACATCCTAGAAAAGTCTAAAGTTTCAAAGTTGACAAATCCAAAAGAAGAGACCTCGGGGACGCGGATCTCAGTCTAATTTCACAAACAGGCGAGTTTTAACAGTCTCCGAATAACCAGCCTTACACGTGTTATATGTTCCTCACACCGGGTAGAAAAGATCAAACTGTCATCGAGATACCCTGACAATATAGCATTGTCATGGCACCGATGGGGCAGTAGTGTGGTTGCCATCGATTTACTGAACACCTCAAGGAAGTCGGAACACTCGGGGGTGGGGACGTATTTGACATCATCAGACGTACAGACTCGGTAAATTAATGGAAAATATTCTTAGAGAAGGCATATATAATTATCTGGATAGACAGGGTCTGATTAGGAACAGTCAACATAGATTTGTGCGTGGAAGGTCATGTTTGACTAATCTTATTGAATTTTTGCCACATTTCTTCATAGACTTTCTGCATATTGTGTCAAGAATCCTTCCTGAACACACCTAACGTGGAAGCATTGGAAAGGGTACAGAAGAGATTTAGCAGAATGCTGCCTGGTTTAGAGAGTATGGATTATGATCAGAGATTAAGGGAGCTATGGCTTTACTCTTTGGAGAGAAGGAGGATGAGAGGAGACATGATAGAGGTATACAAGATATTAAGAGGAATAGACAGAGTGAAGAGCCAGCGCCTCTTCCCCAGGGCACCACTGCTCAGTACAACAGGACATGGCTTTAAGGTCATCGGAGGGAAGTTTAAGGGGGATATTAGAGGATGATTTTTCACTCAGAGAGTGGTTGGTGCGTGGAATGCACTGCCTGAGTCAGTAGTGGAGGCAGATACACTGGTGAAGTTTAAGAGACTACTAGACAGGTATATGGAGGAATTTAAGTTGGGGGGTTATATGGAAGGCAGGGTTTGAGGGTCGGCACAAAATTGTGGGCCGATGGGCCTGTAATGTCTTGTACTATTCTATGTTCTAAGTTTTAACAAACTCCACTCCATCTAAACCGCTAGCTCTAAGGAGATGCCAATTGATATTTGGGAAATTAGAATATCCCACCACAACAACTCTTCTTTCACCTTTCGAGGATCGGTTTCCCTATCTGCTCCTCGATATCCCTGTTACTATTTGGCCGCCTATAAAAAACACCCAGTAAAGGTTTCGACCCGGTTCAGTATCAGCAGAATGGAGTAACTAGCGGCGTCACGGGGAATGACAAGCTTCATGAAGATTTTGCACATTTCCTTGCACACGGAGTCTGGACTGAGTCTGTCACTTTAACGTTTATACAGCCTGAGGGTGTTGGCACGTTACGTTGTCGGATATTACTGATACCCGTCTCAGAATCGGCGTATAATTAATGAACAGATCTGTAGCCTTCAAATAGAACACAACCCAGAGGTGTTGCTGTTTCTATTGGATGGTTTTGATGAATTCAATGACAACATTGATTTCGCTGACAGCCGAAGAGACAGAGAACCCCAAATCACATGCACAGATCCTGAATTCCGGTGCAAGATGTCTGATATTGTGTACAGTTTAATCCAGGGCATGCTGCTCCCAGGGTGTTCAGTGCTGGTGACCACCCGTCGCATTGAGTTACTGACCACGCTGAATCTGACTGAAATAAACTGGGAGATTCAGGATTGAAACTGGTGTCTGAGGCTCGGAGGAGCCCGGAGTGTAAAATACAGACACTGTGGTAAGTACCAAACTGTGGGAGATGGTGGTTAGAGTCACTGGGTGTCTGACCCTGAACATTCATGTGATCAGTGATTGTGTTACTGATAGACATTGGGATTTGTACCGCCTCCTGTCTCTGTGTCCTGAATCCTCACACTCTCTCATCTCCAGGCTGCACAATGTCGGCTTCACAGATTCTGGTGCCGAGGATCTCGACTCCGCTCTCAGTACAAACCCATCATTGACGGTGCTGGATCTGGTATCAAACAGGCTGACAGATCGATCTGATCCCCGCTCTCCACCGCCACATACTGACCCTCCCGATCAGTTGAGCGCTTGTGTGAATAATGGGATAAAGTTTCAGCCGATCCGTGGGTTTTCTGGCAATATTTGTCAATGACTGTTATTGAAACATTAACCCACTGTCCTGTTACTGACACTGTTGTGTAATATGTTTATTTCATCTGTATCGTTCCATCTGTTTCAGTCTGCAGTACAATCAGTTCAGTCAGAAATGGAAGAAGGAACTGAGATCTCTGCAGGAACCCAGACCCGGACTGAGAGTGAGATTGTGAACATCTGAATGTGTGAACCGTGGTTTGGGATTGGGACATTTTGGCCGCTTCCCCGCCGTCCCCTTTAAAATCGTCCTCCCCATTAACGGCCGCGCTCAGGGTTTCATTCCCAACTGTTCCTTCGGACCCGACTCCAGCCGAACGCTGTGACATTGACGCAGCCCCGCAGTGAGGCTCATTCCTCATCCTCTTATCACTCACGGGGTCAGACACACAGTGAAGCTTATTCGACCTCGTCTCCTCATCCATTGAGTGAAACTCCCTGCACGTTCTATTAAGCATTCCAGGGATCACAAATACAATGGAACTCGGTCCGCATCATCCCATCAAACACGCCCGGGGCCTGACAGAGAGTGAAGCTCCCTCCGCACCATCCCAACCCACACTCCTTGTGTTCGAAACAGAGAGCAGCTCCATCTGCATCATCCATCACACATTCCTCGGGTTCAGACGCAGAGTGAAATTCCGTTTCCACCGTCCAATCACTCACACCCGGGGTCAAACACTAAGTAACGCTCTTTCCGCATCCTCGCTTCAAACAATCCCGGGGTCAGACACAGGATGAAGCTCCCTCCCCACCGTCCCATCACACACACCCGTGGTCAGATACAGAGTACATCTCACTCCACACTGTCCCATCACACTCTCCACATGTCAGAAACAGTGAAGCTACTTCTACAGCGTCGCCATGGATGAAATGACTAACCAATGGATGAACATGACCTGCTGTCGACAACACCTCAATCGGAGCAGAGTAGATGTCGACAGGAAGCGTCCAACGCCTGTTTCAATGTTGGAAACCTCCTTCCAGAAACGGAGTGGTTGCTTGTGGTAAAAGGGTGTCAGGTGGTTAGCACAAAAATATCAAAATTACACAATAAATGTCCAACAGATTCAAGACGATGAAAGCAGAAAATGCCGAGGAAAACACAGAAGCTATCCAACACATTACAGAATCCTGCAACAGTTTAATTCAGTCTGATTTCTTACACAGGCAGAAAGCAGTGGTAAGAGTCATTCACCAAAACCGTGCTTTACAATACAAACGCCTGATACTGAAAGTACTATGCATTAGTATAAATACAGTGATAATAAACTTGCGACTGTACTGGAGTGAATGCAGAGGAGATTCGACATTTATTTTCCTCGGGTGGAAATTTAGTCGAAATCGTCAGGTGAGATGACAATCTTTCCCTGGAGCAGAGTGGGCCTCTGGGTTTTCCATAGGAATTTGCACAATTATAATCAGAACGCATGATTTCTGCATTGTTAAACATTTCTCCACAACAGGGTTTTCTAACGCGGACAAGTGTAAGGTTTACTGTAATTTCGTGCGGACTGTTGACTTTCCTTATCGTTTTATTCTTGTGCAAAAGACTGAAGTAACGAATGGCTTACATATCTGCCGAATTGGTGTTAAATGTCCTCAGATCCTGAACAGCCCTATCATTGTCTAAAGGGTTGTGGCTGTAACGGGAGCGGGAGTATGGTAAAGAAAATGCTGGAATGAGCTGAGTAATTGTTAGGAGGTGGAGGTCGCGGGCTGCGGATGCCGAAGAGTCTGTTCCCGTGCTGTGTCTATCTCAGGCTATAAAACAGTTTATTTCTCACCTCTGCCTCGTTCTCCGGTGACCGTCAGTTTCATAGTAACAAGATGAAAACACGGCGACGGCCTCTGTGAAGATCTTAGATATTCTGTTCATTAATTAGTTGAATAATTGGCGTGAAGGGATATTTCACTGCGCTGAGGAACTGCTCTCTGAACTTCGACTGTGTTACCCCATAAATAAACGTGTTTGTGCAGCAACTTAATATCAGCAACATGCCTCCCGATTGTTGAAGTATAGATTCCGATTCATTGTAACTATTTGGATCCAGTCCGGCAATGATGTAATAAAGGAATTCGGCAACATACACCGACCACAGGATGATGAAGCTTCCGGAGATGGAGAGAAGTAAGATCACAGACCTCCTCCTGCTCTCCATCTCCGGGTCACTGCGGTTCTCCGCCTTGTTCTGTCCTCTCAGCCCCTTACGGACGCGACTCGTCACGAAAATGTGTCTGACTGTCAGAGCGTTGAACAGTAGTATTAATAGGAAAGGGAGTAATGGCGCTAGAACGGTAGAAAGCCACTCATATCCAACCCACCCGGGATCCGTATAGTAGCCTGGCTTCGTAATACAGTCCCAGGGTATATTGTCAATCACTTTCACAGGATGAAATGTAAAGAAGTAGGGCACATTTTTAAAACAGAGCAGAACGCCGGTTGTTGTCAGAACCACAGCCGCAGTTTTCCCGGTGCAATACTTCGCTTTCCGCTTCTGACAACAGATGGCGACAAACCGATCAAACGTAAAGCTGACGGTGAACCAGACAGAACAGTCAGTGGCTGCCTCTCCCAGGACAGCGATCACACTGCACACGGGGGTGATGTCCAGGAAAGTCCCGGGGAAGTAATAATAACTGACCCGCAACAATATGACATTAAAGATGATGGTTAGTAGATCAGCCGTTGCCATGGCCACCAGGTAGCGTGTGGGCCCCAGACTTTTGTAAGCCACTGTATGTCGCTAATAATGCTTTAGCTTCTGTGTGTAACACCCCCTGGTCCTCCGCTTCAAGGAGAGAATGACAGATTCTCCGCTGATATCGGAAATGTTCCATGTTCGGCAATTTCCTAGTGAAACACTTGTGCAGCGGCTCCACAGCAATCACGTCCATCACTCCGGGGAGCAGAAAATCAGACTACTATTATATATTATTGCATCATGACTTTTCCCGTCCGTGACGGCATCTGTTCAGAACATATTGGATGCCCCATTGTAAATCTGCTTCCATACCTTTATTGATGTTTGAACTTCCATTTCTTTCTTCGTGTCCACATTAGCACTCCCGAGAGCCGCGTCACTCTTTGTGAATATCCCAGCCATACTCACCCATGGAATGTAAACTCGTACCTCAATATTGACACCTGTCTGCCCTTCGATGACAAGCTGACAAAATGACTAATTTAATCCAACAACCGACGACCCATTGGATATTTATTGCAACGAGTATCTAGAGAGAGTGAAGGACTCTTCTCATGAGCCATTCTGTTCAGACCATTCAATACATAAGTAAATCGAGGTGGGATATTAGGAACATAAAAACAGAATAAACAATGTCGTGTTGTGTTTACCATGGAAGTGTCAAGTAGGCAAATGCCATTGTCTACAACACTATCAACAATGCTAGCAATTTAGCGCATCTGCCAAACAATTGTTGTTACAAATGTAATGAATGCAGATACTATGTCGGTTTAAACATATACACAAATTCGAGGGTCATGTGAACGGCGGTTGAATTACGTTGCTTCATTCCGGTGCGAGCATTGGTGGCCGCTGGTTTACTACACGAAAGACTGTATGTATATCAATTGTATTCACATATGAAACGCTGGGGTATCTCCGCAGGTCAGGCAGCATCTATGGAAATGAACAAACAGACGACGTTTCGGGCCAAGACCCTTCATCAGGGGGTAGAAAGGAAGGAGGAAGATGGCAGAATAAGAACCTCTTGGGGAGAGGGAAGGACAAGCTAGAAGGGTGTTGCCAGGTTGGCGAAATAACTGTCTGGGTGATGATAGGTGAACAAGGCTAAGGGCGGCAGAAGAAGGAAGCTTATAGGAGAGGAGAGTGGATCCAAGGAAAAGGGAAGGAAGAGGGGCATCATGAAAAGGCGATAGGCAGATCAGGCGGAGAAATAAGAGGCCGAAGTGGGGAAAGGAAGGAGTGGAAAATACCGGAACTGAACGTTTACGTGCATTCAATATCTCCGTGAGCCTGAATATATTATTAGTATCAGGTTCTTCACTATGTTACAGGAGCGTACAAACATCCTATTCTTTATTTTATATTTCTATTGCAAGATCTATAACCAAGACAATTCCCAGAGTGAAACAGAACAGCCCATTGACAGTATAACATTGGTCTCTGGTGACAAAGTCGATGGATCCTCGGAATGGACAAGATCAACAATAACAATCATGAAACCGAGAGATGAGCCTGAGAGTGTTTCACAACATTCACTGACATCTCCAATCGTCTCTTCTTCATCTTTGAGATTTTGTAATTTCGTGTCAAGCTATTCCTACCTCATCACAATTGGGAGTTTACTTGAATGACATCATGTTTATTTTAACCCCAGCTGTTAGAAAACACGTCAATCTTCAGTGATATTCAATAGTCCGTGTGATGGAGCGAGTATAAATGAATGAGCGTGGAGATTCGTCAGCTCAGAGTTTCTCCAGCGAGATCGCGGACAGCTAGAAGACAGGGTGAATCGCAGACAGCATGCGTGAAACCTTTTACCGTGTGAGGAAGATATGGTACTTGGTCATTGCCGTGATCGGTGTTCCTGGTAAGAACACAAGCAAATTAACATTTTAAGTTCTGTGTGCGCGGTCCGTGGACTCGTTCAGTGACCGACAGCGCTGTGATGTCGGAGTGTCAGAGAGTGCGTTGTTCACATTGCGACCAATCTCTGCGTTCGTTCAGAAGTTCCCTTGCTTTTTAATTCATGGCTTCTGCTGGAAGTAAACCGGCAGCTGAAGCGGCCGTAGAGAGGAAGATCGGGTAGATGGATTCATTTTGTAGATTCATAGCAGGCAGTTGTGATTTATCAATGCAGAGTCGCTGTCAAGTAAACCCCGATAATCCAGCGCGCTCGCCACCTTTACGGCTATTTGGTTTTATACCGTTTCATTAGAGCAACGTGCTTTAAATTCAAAATTCAAGGTATTGTGCTCTGATTAAAGAAATACCGGCAAATTTGAAGGGAACGCGGGAAGCGAATGGACTTTGAGCTTCAGGGGAGAGTGGTCGATTGCATTTGTAAGTCAGACTCCGAATATAAGTCAAGTAAGGACCTGTGTGCGTGTTTTGTACCAGGGTTTATTACCACGCCCTGTTATCCGTGAAGTGAAGCAGGAGTTAAGAGCAAGCCCAGCGGTGTCCGTTAGGGGTCAGATGGGGTAAGGTGCTCGCGATACTCCGCTCTTGTACAATGTGCTTCGGAACATTTAGAAAAATGCTGAAGGAATTCGGAGCGGCCCCAAAAGAGACAGATCTATTGAAGTACCTACACTGTCTTTGATGATATAAGCACCAGCGTGCTAAATACTTTAAAGTTCAGCGGGTCAAGCATAAACCTCAAAACCGAAAATTGAAACTTCCTGATCGGATCCGTTGAGAGCGTGTGAAGGAACCCCGGCCAAGGGTAGTTGCGGAATTTAAAAGAAGCCATCCAAGCGGAGGAGGGGGGGGGGTGCTGTGTGCGGGTGATAAACGGGGAGTCAGGAAGGAGACGCAGGCATTGGAACGGTGGAAATGAATTTGCTTTGAACTTTGTAGATGGACAGAAGTGGAGGGAGCGGGACTTCGCTGCACACTGAGAGTGCCAGGACATAGGTGACAGGAACGCGGTAATCAGCATCGCTGAGAAAGTTGCCGAGGTACCCAGGTTTTACACATCAGTCCAAAACCTGACGGGGGGAGATTTATATTGATTTCTCTCAAGCGGTCTCGGCGATCCGTTGATAACGCCTCCCTTCCCAAACCCTGTTCTTTTCCAGTATCGAGTACCTTCTCCGTTCATCCGCATGCATTCGTGAGAGGGATCTGAGATTCCCGCATTACTCCTTTTAAACCCCCAGAAATGAGATGTCTGCACAGTTTGATTGTTCTCAATTTCCAGCTTGTCTCTGCGCTGAGACCCACTGATCGGTGAGACAGTAATTCACTCATTCTGTTTTGCTGTTCCCCCAGTGAATTTAGTGGCGATTGTGATCCTGTCCCGGGGAAAGTGCGGCCTCTCCACCTGCACCACTCGCTACCTGGTGGCCATGGCAACGGCGGATCTACTAACCCCTTATCTTTCAGGTCATATTGTGGCGGGTCAGTTATTATTACTTCCCCGGGACTTTCCTGGACATCACCCCCGTGTGCAGTGTGATCTCTGTCCTGGCAAAGGCAGCCACCGACTGTTCTGTCTGGTTCACCGTCATGTTTACATTTGATCGGTTGTCGCCATCTGTTGTCAGCAACGGAAAGCGAACTATTGCACCGGGAAAACTGCGGCTGCGGTTCTGACAACAACCGGCGTTCTGCTCTGTGTTAAAAATGTGCCCATCTTCTTCATACATCACTCTGTGAAAGTGATTGACAATGTACCCTGGGACTGTACTACGAAGCCAGGCTACTATACGGATCCCGGGTGGGTGGGATATGACTGGTTTACCACAGTTCTAACGCCATTACTCCCGTTCGTGTTAATACTACTGTTCAACGCTCTGACAGGCAGACACATTTTCGTGACGAGTCGCGTCCGTAAGGGGCTGAGGGGTCAGAGCAAGGCGGAGAACCGCAGTGACCCGGAGATGGAGAGCAGGAGGAGGTCTGTGATCTTACTTCTCTCCATCTCCGGAAGCTTCATCATCCTGTGGTCGGTGTATGTTGCCGAATTCCTTTATTACATCATTGCCGGACTGGATCCAAATAGTTACAATGAATCGGAATCTATACTTCAACAATCGGGAGGCATGTTGCTGATATTAAGTTGCTGCACAAACACGTTTATTTATGGGGTAACTCAGTCCAAGTTCAGAGAGCAGTTCATCAGCGCAGTGAAATATCCCTTCACGCCAATTATTCAACTAATTAATGAACAGAATATCTAAGATCTTCTCAGAGGCCGTCGCAGTGTTTTCATCTTGTTACTATGGAACTGACGGTCACCGGAGAATGAGTCAGAGGTGAGAAATAAACTGTTTTATAGCCCGAGATAGACACAGCACGGGAACAGACTCTTCGGCATCCGCAGCCCGCGACCTCCACCTCCTAACAATTACTCAACTCATTCCAGCATTTTCTTCACCATACTCCCCCTCCCGTTACAGCCACACCCCTTTAGACAATGATTGGGCTGTTCAGGATCTGAGGACGTTTAACACCAATTCGGCAGATATGTAAGCCATTCGTTACTTTTGCACAAGAATAAAACGAAAGAGAAAGTCAACAGTCCGCACGAACTTACAGTAAACCCTACACTTGTCCTTCGCGTTAGAAAACCCTGTTGTGGAGAAATATTTAACACCGCAGAATTCATGCATTCTGATTATAATTGTGCAAATTCCTATGGAAAACCCAGTTGCCCACTCTCCTCCAGAAAAAGATTGTCATCTCACCTGACGATTTCGATTAAATTTCCACCCAAGGAAACTGCATGTCGAATCTCCTCTGCATTCACTCCAGTGCAGTCGCAAGTTTATTGTCACTTTTCTCAGCTAAAACTGGTAAAGCCTGAGGTATGGACATGGGAAAGCGCACTCATTTCTCAATTGCTAGCAACTTTCGGAATATTCCCGTGGTGATTAACATTGTGGCTTTCGGGAGATTTAAATAGCTTTTGCCGTGTAATAGTTCAATGTCATTGTGTGTTGACTGAGAGATAATACCAGTTGTAGGTATTTATATTGGGACAATGTTTACCCTGTTCGTGTCCCATGGACTTTCTATTTCCCCTTTCAAGTCAACATATTTCGGGTAACTTCGCTTTTCGATTTTCCGTAAGTGGTGTGTTATCTGGAATGGTTGTATCTATTAAGTACGTAGTTTCTTGCTTCTTTACCCTGTAATATTATAACCGGAAGGCTATCATGTATTGCAATGGTCATGGACCGGAATCTTTCATTTCCCTCTTTCACGCCAGCATACTTCAGATGACTCTCCCTTACTGATTTCTGTGGTGTTCTCCGTGTTTTGGATAGCCATGCCTCTTTATAGGTTGATTTTATTGGTTTACCCTGCAATATTATATCCGGACGGGTATCGGGTACTGCCCTATCTGCAATGAACGATCAGTCATAATATGCTTGTAGGACTCGACCTCTGAAACTGTATTTATACTAATGTATAGTACCTTGAGAATCATGCGTTTGTATTGTAAAGCACGGTTTTGGCGAATAACTCTTACGACTGCTTTCTGCCTGTGTAAGAAATCAGACTGAATTAAACTGTTGCAGGATTCTGTAATGTCTTGGATAGTTTCTGTGTTTTCCTCGGCATTTTCTACTTTTATCGTCTTGAATTTGTTGGACATTTATTGTGTAATTTTGATATTTTTGTGCTAACCACCTGACACCCTTTTACCACAAGCAACCACTCCGTTTCTGGACGGAGCTCTCCAACATTGAAACAGGCGTTGGACGCTTCCTGTCGACATCTACTCTGCTCCGATTGAGGGGATGTCGATAGAAGGTCATGTTCATCCATTGGTTAATCATTTCATCCATGGCGACGCTGTAGAAGTAGCTTCAATGTTTCTAACATGTGGAGTGTGTCATGGGACAGTGTGGAGTGAGATGTACTTTGTATCTGACCCTGGGAGTGTGTGATGGGACAGTGTGGAGTGAGATGTACTCTGTATCTGAACACGGGTGTGTGTGATTGGACGGTGGGGAGGGAGCTTCACCCTGTGTCTGACCCCGGAAGTGTGCGATGGGACGGTGGGGAGTGAGCCTCACTCTGTGGCTGACCCGTGGAGTGTGTGGTGGGACGGTGGGGAGGCAGCTTCACCCTGTGTCTATCCCCGGGATTATTTGATGCGAGGATGCGGAAGGAGCGTCACTTAGTGTTTGATTCCGGGGTGTGAGTGATTGGACGGTGTATACGGAATTTCACTCTGCGTCTGACACTGAGGAATGTGTGATGGATGATGCAAATGGAGCTGCTCTCTGATTCGGAGACAAGGAGTGTGGGATGGGATGGTGCGGAGGGTGATTCACTCTCTGTCAGGCACCGGGCGTGTTTGAAGTGATGATGCGGACCGACTTTCACTGTGTTTGTGATCTCCGGAATGCTTAATAGAACGTGCAGGGAGTTTCACTCAGTGTCTGAGGAGACGTGGTCGAATGAGCTTCACTGCGTGATGTGTTCATTAATAATACGCTGACTCTGAGACGGGTATCAGTAATATCTGACAACGGAACGTGCCAACACCGTCAGGCTGTATAAAAGTTAAAGTGATAGACTCAGTCCAGACTGCGTGTGCAAGGAAATGTGCAAAATCTTCATGAAGCTTGTCATTCCCCGTGACGCCGCTAGTTACTCCATTGTGTAGATACTGAACCGGGTCAATAACTTTACTGGTTGTTTTTTTTATAGGCGGCCCAATAGTAACAGGGATATCGAGGAGCAGATAGGGAAACCGATCCTGGAAAGGTGTAAGAAGAACAGAGTTGTCGTGATGGGAGATTTCAATGTCCCAACTATCGATTGGCATCTCCTTAGAGCTAGGGGTTTAGATGGAGTGGAGTTTGTTTGAACATAGAACATAGAATAGTACAGGACATTACAGGCCCTTCGGACCACAATTTTGTGGCAACCCTCAAACCCTGCCTCCCATATAACCCCCCGCCTTAAATTCCTCCATATGCCTGTCTAGTAGTCTCTTAAACTTCACTAGTGTATCTGCCTCAACCACAACTCAGGCAGTGCATTCCACGCAGCAACCACTCTCTGAGTGAAGAACCTTCCTCTAATATCCACCTTAAACTTCCCTCCCATTACCTTAAAGCCATGTCCTCTTGTACTAAGCAGTGGAGTCCTAGGGAGGAGGCGATGGCTGTTCACTCTGTCTATTCCTCTTAATATCTTGTACACCTCTATCATGTCTCCTCTCATCCTCCTTCTCTCCAAAGAGTAAAGCCCTAGCTCCCATACTCTCTGACCATAATCCGTACTCTCTAAACCAGGCAGCATTCTGGTAAATCTCCTCTGTACCCTTTCCAATGCTTCCACGTTAGGTGTGTTCAGGAGGATTCTTCACAAAATATGTAGAAAGTCTTTGAAGAAATGTGGCAAAAATTCAATAAGATTAGTCAAACATGACCCTCCACGGACAAATCTATGTTGACTGTTCCTTATCAGTCCCTGTCTATCTGGATAATTAAATATAACAGCTCAGAGAATACTTTCCATTAATTTACCGAGTCTGTGACGTCTGATAATGTAAAAAATATGACCCCACCCCCGAGTGTTCCGACTTCCTTGAGGCGTTTAGTAAATAGATGGCAACCACACTACTGCCCCATCGGTGCCATGACAATGCTATATAGTGAGGGTATCTCGATGACAGTTTGATCTGTTCTAACCGGTGTGAGGAACATATAACACGTGTAAGGCTGGTTTTTCGGAGACTGTTAAAACTCGTCTGTTTGTGAAATTAGACTGAGATCCGCGTCCCCGAGGTCTCTTCTTTGGGATTTGTCCCTTATTGATTTCTGTATTTTATGTGTGTTTGGAAGGGCTAGATCTATTAAATAAGTTTAATAATTTAAATATCTACTACAGTGTGTGTGTGTGTGTGTGTGTGTGTGTGTGTGTGTGTGTGTGTGTGTGTGTGTGTGTGTGTGTGTGTGTGTGCGTGCGTTTTTTTGCGTGCGTGCGTGCGTGCGTGCGTGCGTGTGTGTGTGTGTGTGTGTGTGTGTGTGTGTGTTTGTGTATTAACAAAGATAATCATTGCTGGTGGAGACGGGATGACGCAACGTTGCAAAATTACGACCATATAGTTTCAGCTATCACATTAGATCTTGACCACAGAATATTACTGTGCAGCGTATTTGACTTACAGTAGTCTTTGTTTCTCACGGGCATTTTCTTTTCCTCCAAAATTCAAAAGACTTTCGGGAGGCCATTCAAGGTTGTTTCGTTCGCGGCCACTAGTAGTTTGTTGATTAGGTTCCACTTAAAAGTCCTCCACTTCCCGGTCAAATTTTAATATCGGTTATGGGACGAACGACACAGCGATCTTGAGATTGGATGACACAGGAGCCGTATGATCTTGTGAACGTAACTAGAGAGGTTTGGATCAGGATGAACTCAAATGCAGAGTAAAGTCTGGAATTAGCTCAGACTCAGACTCAAAATTAACAAAACGATACAAACACAATCCATTGGCGAAATCCCAAACAGTAATACGAAAAACTGACGTGCCTGAGATAGCTAGTAGATTGGAACTTAAAGGTATTTCGAGGTCAACATTAAGGGCTCTAATACAGAAAAATCGAGTCACACTATGTAGATTCGGGTGATTTTGATGAATCGATTTTAGAGTCGATTCCAATAAGTAATCTGGAGATGCAGTTGCAAATCGAACAAATGAAGTTGGAGCATTGTAGGTTAGAAGCTGAAAGTAAACAGAGGGAATTTGAATATGCAATGGCGAAATTAAGGTCTGAAAATCAGTCTTCTGGTTCTAGAAAACCGTTTGTTGCTAGTCAAGAAATTAAATTGGTCCCTCCATTTAGTGAAACAGAAGTGGAAAGATATTTCCATCATTTTGAAACCATTGCTCAGATTTCAGAGTGGCCGAAAGATAAATGGTCAGTGTTGTTTACAAAGTGTAATTAAAGGCACAGCACAAGAAGTTTCTGCAGCTTTAACTGCTGCTCAAGCACTTGATTATGATATTGTGAAGCAGCATATTTTGACTGCATACAAATTGGTCCCAGAAGCGTATAGAGAAAGATTCAGTAGTTTGTAGAAGTCTGTGGAAAAATCTTATGTGGAATTTGCCTATGATAAAGCTGTGTGTTTTGAGAGATGGGTTTCCCTCAAAAAATGTAAATGGGGACTATAATACATTAAGAGCTGATTTTAATGGAGGAATTTAAAATAAGCATCCCTGTTGAAGGACCTACTTAAATGAGAGGGATACTGATACATTGCAGGACTCTGCTAGATTAGCTGATATGTACGTTTTGATCCATAAGAATAAATTCCTCAGGGCAGAATTTTTAAGCTGAAAAGTAACACAGAGACTCAAGGTAAATCAGAAATTAAATCAGAAGTTAATGAGAAAAGTAAGGAGGAAGGAAAACCTGTGAAGGAAAGACGGTTTGATCCTATTTGTAACTATTCTAAGAAACCTGGCCATGTCATAGCTAACTGTTTCCGATTGAAAAAGAAAGAGAAGGAAGCAGTCCCAGATGCTTGTGTGCAACATACTGAAGCACCTGTAAAATCATAGAGTTCGATAAACACAAATGAGGTTTTATTAGAGTCTGACCAAGTAAAAAGGATTATGATCATTTTATCACTGAAGGGTTTGTATCCTTGAAAGTAGGATTTACTCTGGTGCCAATAAAAATCCTTAGAGATACTGGAGCATCTCAATCACTGATGTTAGGCAGTGTTTTGAAGTTTAATGAAGAGTCTGATACTGGTGAGGTAAATTATATACTGGGTGTTGGGAGTGCTTTTATGCCTGTACATTTACATAAAGTAAATTTAAAGTCAGGGTTAGTTACAGGATTTGTTAAAGTAGGATTACAGCCTAGCTTACCTGTGAAGGATATTTCTTTATTATTATGTAATGACTTGGCAGGTGGACAAGTTTTTCCTGAACTGCATTTGACAATGGAGTTAGAGGAACCAGAGATTAATTCTAACACAGATTCTTCTTGTGTTGTGACTAGACCTATGGCTAAAAAGATTGATGCGCAGAATGAGTTTGTTACTCATGACTGTTCAACTCAGGATTCGAGTTTTGAGGATGTGTCAGAGACTTTCTTACCTTCGTTATTTGAACAAGATTCTTGCAGTAAGTCTGACTATGAAGATTTATCTCTGTCTCTGAAGGAGATGATAGCAGAGCAGAGTTGGACACTGAGATTATAAAATTAAGAGAACAAGCTCTACTAGATAGTGAAATTGAGAAGGTGCCAGTAGGGTATTACTTGGAAAAAGGAGTGTTGATGAGGAAGTGGAGACCACCTACAATTCCTGCAAGTGATGAATGGAATATTGTTTACCAAGTAGTTGTCCCTAAAATTTATCGAAATGAGATTTTGACTTTAGCTCATAGTGTGCCCTTAGGTGGACATCAAGAGATAAGGAAAACTGTGGACAAGATTTTAAAACATTTTTACTGGCATGGTCTAAAAAAAAAAGATGTGGTGATATTTTGTAAAACGTGCCATACTTGTCAAATTGTGGGTAAACCAAATCAAGTTACACCAGTGGCTCCATTACAACCGATTCCAGCATTTGGTGAACCGTTTTCTAAAGTAGTTATAGATTGTGTTGGTCCATTACCAAAGACAAAAACTGGTTATCAGTACTTGTTGACTATCATGTGTGCTTCGTCTAGGTTTCCAGAGGCAGTACCACTTAGAAATATAACAGCTAAAACTGTGACAAAGGCTCTTATAAAATGCTTTACTTATTTTGGATTACCTTAAGAAATACAAACTGATCAAGGTAGTAATTTTATGTCTGGATTGTTTCAACAGATAGTTTATAAATTGGGAGCTAAGCAAATTACTTCGTCTGCATACCATCCGGAATCGCAAGGTGCCTTGGAGGGTTTATTCTTCCCTCAAGAATGTGATTAGGAGATATTGTGTGGAAAATGAAAGTGATTGGGATGAGGGTATAAACTTACTTTTATTTGCAGTAAGGGAGTCGGTACAAGATTCTTTAGGTTTCAGTCCTTTTGAACTTGTATTTGGGCATAGAGTTAGAGGACCTTTAGCTTCATTAAAAGAAAAAAATTGTTGGACTATGTTTTGAAATTTAAGGACATAAAGCTTGTAGCTTAGCCAAGGAAATTTTAAAATTGACTCAGGAGAAAATGAAAACTTGGTATGATAAAGAAGCTAGAATGAGGATGTTTAAGCCTGGAGATAAGATGCTGGTTCTTTCCCAGTGCAAACGAATCATTTACAAGCTACATTTCATGGTCCTTATGAAATTGTGTCTAAAATCAATGATGTGAATTACGTGATTAAAACTCCTGATCGTAAAAGGCCAACACAACCTTGCCATATAAATATGATAAAGCCATATTGTGAGAAACAATCTGATACTGTGACTGTTGTGGTTAATGATAATGAATCTGATTTAACTAGGAGCATGATAGATGATTCATCTGAATTTCATTCTAAATCCAACATTGTTTCTGTCAGGTTACCAAATTCAACCATTCTGGTAAATATTTATGAGAAATTAGCACATTTACAGCCAAAGCAGAAGCAGCAGATGAAGAAATTAATTTTTAAATATAAGGATTTGTTTCCAGATGTTCCGAGAAGGACTACTATAGCTTCACATGATCTAGATGTTGGAGATGCCAAACCCATTAAACAACATCCATATAGGATGAACATAGAAAAATTTGAACTTGCTGAGAAAGAAATTAAATATATGTTAGAGAATAAAATTATTAGACCTTCTAACTCGAATTGGAGTGCACCCTGTGTTATGGTGCCAAAACCAGATGGTAGTATTAGGTTTTGTACGGACTATAGGAAGGTGAATGCTGTTAGGAAAACAGATGCATATCCAATTCCTAGAGTAGAGGATTGTGTAGATAAAGTTGGAAAAGCAAAGTTCCTTAGAAAGATTGATTTATTGAGAGGGTATTGGTGTGTTCCATTAACGGACAGGGGTAGGGAGGTTTCTGCATTTGTAACTCCATCTGGGCTATATGAATATAATGTTCTTCCATTTGGGATGAAAAATGCCCCAGATACTTTCCAGAGGATGATTAACTCTGTGATTCAGGGATTGAAAGATACAGAATCTTATATTGATGATTAGTGACAGGAAATGATACTTGGGAAACACACATTATTGCAGTGGAGAAATTGTTTGAAAGGCTTTCAAAAGCTAACTTAACTATTAATTTAGCTAAGAGTGAATTCGGACATGCCACTGTGACTTACCTTGGTTATGTTGTGGGTCAAGGTAAGGTAGCTCCTGTTCAGGCAGAAGTTCGGGGCAATTTTAGAGATTCCCAGTCCAACGGGGAAGAAATCTCTCAGAAGATTCTTGGGAATGGTAGGATATTATCGAAAATTTTGTAAGAATTTTGCTAATGTTGCTCTTCCATTAACTAACCTTTTGAAGAAGAATGAGAAGTTTGTGTGGACTGTGCCTTGTCAAGAAGCATTTGAGAAATTGAAAACAATGATATGTCAACAACGTGTGCTTAAAGCACCTGACATTGAAAAACCTTTTTCATTAGCTGTGGATGTTAGTGATGAGGCTGCAGGAGCAGTATTAATGCAAAATAATGAGGGTGATGTGGTTGATCATCCAGTAGCTTACTTTTCTAAGAAATTTATTAAGCATCAAAGAAACTATTGGACAATAGAGAAGGAATTGTTATCGCTTGTTTTAGCTTTAGAACATTTGGATGTATATGTTGGTACAACTCAAAAACCACTTATTGTTTTTCACTGATCCTAATCCGTTAGTGTTTCTGAGTAAGATGAAAAACAAAAACATAAGGTTATTAAATTGGAATTTGATGTTACAGGAGTACAATATTGTGATAACTCATATTAAAGGTAAAGATAATGTGGTTGCTGATTGTCTATCTCGAAGTTGAATGTACAATGTGATTTTTTTTATTATGGAGGGAATTATTTTTTCAATTGTAACAATCCTACTGTATTGTAAGTTGTAAGATTTTAGATGATGATACTATGTATACTGTGTATGTTATAAAATTTATACATTTGTTTTTTTTTTGTAAATAATTGTTAAAATTTTGTTCTTGATAGACCAATGTTTTTTTTGGGGGGGAGGTGTTACGTACCCGTTGGTAACTTGTACTTGTCACGTGACAGGGGTGTTGAAGCTATACTGGACTTAAGGTAGTAGTATTGTGATGGTGAGGTGACGTCAGTTCCCGCCTGTAAAGGTTATGTGAGAGTTTTTTTTTAACATGGTATAAAAGGAGGTCCACTCCCTGTGAGGAGGGGCAGTTCGTGTCTGGATTTGCCATGTTGGCTCCATGCCGCTGCGTGGTCCAATGCTATGACGCAGTTTTGTTGAAAGGTGGAGTTTTATTTAATGCTTAAAGTTTTAAAATGTCTTTGCCAGCAGTTACTTTATAATACAGCCCGTTAAAAATCAGTGTAGAGTGAAGATCGGAGTTCGGGAGCGCAAGGATCTTGGAAAGTCGATTTCGACGGTGAAACAGGTTCGACCTTGTTTGATCCTCGTTCGGAAGGACTTCGTTGGCTGTCCCCGTGTTAATCCCTGTGAAATAGCAGAAAGGGTTGGGAACAGTGTTGTAAAGGAAAGGTCAGTGCCTTTAAGCCGTTTCATATTCATCTCCGTAAATTCTCCGGGAAAAGTATAGTTCGACTGGAAACCGCAACAACACGACATGTACGAGAATTTAAATCGTATAAAAAGTCTGTCCTTTAATGGACTGTAAGCAGTTTGAACTTTTGCAGTATTACTTTGAAGAACCGTTTTTGCAACATCACTTTAAGAACAGTTTTCGCTTTATTCCTTTAAGAACTGTTTTCGCTTTATTCCTTTAAGAACTGTTTAAGCTGCCGCACAGCAGCTGATTTCCGGTTACGTTAGTGGGTTGTGTACTTTTGGGGGTTTGTTTTTCAGTGTTTAATAAATGTTTTATTTGTTATAAAAAAAACCCTTCCTCACTTATATATTTATTGTTGCTGAATCCGTAACAGCATGAATAAACATGACAGCAATAATAGGCAGTCTGATAAGGGAGAACGGATTCATTCTTTTACATTATTACCTTGTATGTCCAGACAACACATTAGGGCTGAGAATTTGTATTTTCATCTGAGCTGATTGTCCACTCACTGTGCTTCATTTTCTCAGCCAGATCACGTGAACCTTCACTTCATTGTTGTACTCCATGTCCAACAAACCATATATCATCAATACAGTTAAAATTGGGACAGCAAGTGAGGGATTACACTCTGCCGACTCGCTGTCCACTGGATCATGGAATTCAGTCGGCCTTTGTAAATACCTTTGAAGTGACAATTGAATTACGAACTGACATCACTCCCACGTCACAGCATATCTACCTTATGGATATCAATCCGGTAAGATTGAGAAAAGAAGTATTTAAATATTCAAAACGGCTTCTCATTGTCCGCACTGTTCTGAAGTGCACTTGTTCAAAGTCACAATATCTGGGAAGAAGTAGATGAACGATATATACTTACACAGACAAACAAACAGAGAAACAGGCAGGCAGAGGACAGGCTCCTCGGCAGACGGCCAGATAGTTAGAGAGATGGATGGATAGATAGGTAGATGTGCAGACACGCATATCGACAGACGAACATATATGTTGTTCAGAAAACTATAATCTGCAAATCAGTGAACGGAAAGGAGGGAAAGGCAATGGAAATAGACAAAGAAGATGTTTTTGTTCTTGCCATGTGATCGCAGGAATGGAGGTCCGTTCTCAGGATGGCTTCATCAAAGCAACTACAGGTGGACACAATGAGTTGTTTTTTATTTTGATTATCGAAAGCAAACCATTTTCAGATGAGAAGGAACACCCTGTGACCTGGTGGTCTGCGCCGAGTGTTTGACTTGAACCAGTCTGAGTTGGGAAGGACAAAATCAGTTACCAAAATCACATGTCGAGGGAAAGGGCCATAAAGTTTGAGACAACGAAATTGAAAGCTATTAGATTAATGTGATAAGGGAATGATAGTAATAGAAGTTTTCAGGAGTACACGCAGCGACAACTCGGTGGGGAGCAGCCATCGCGGAAGTGAATGTCCCAAGCTGGGATCGTGGCGGAAAGAATGTTGTAGCTGGGAGCTTAACGTCCAAGGATACAGATTGTATCGAAAGCACAGGAAGGTAGGCGGAGTGGATGGGATCTATTGGTGGTAATAATAATAATAATAATAATAATAATAATAATAATAATAATAATAATAATAATAATAATAATAATAATAAAAACACAACCATGGTGAAGAGGTGTTACTGTATTAAAAGGAGTAGAATCGTTGTGGGTAGACCTGCGAAACTGCGAGGGTAAAGGACCTTGATGGGAGTTACACACAGAATTCTGAACAGCAGCAAAGATATGGTCTACACGTTACAAAGGGAGAACGGGAAACGCACGTCAAAAGGACGATGTTTGTGGGTTCATAGGGGATTTCAAAAGATAGGTAGTACAATAATCTGCCTATCTTCTGTAGACAGACATGGCATGTTGGCTAGCAACACGTGGTACCACCTCTCACTCACAGCTGTGCTAAGGATGGGCTCAAGGATTGTTATAGCTGATCCCTATGACTCAAAATGAAAGTGAGAGTTCATCATCCAATTTGCAATACATTCAGATGGTACAGTAAATTCAAGTTTGCGAAAAACAGTTTGGTGCTGGATCTGAAGTGAGAGAGCTTGTAGAATACCTGTGAGATGGCATTTCAGCGCAGCTCGTGTTTGACCCACAGGGGGCTCAGTTAATCCGGATAGGGTGTGCATACTGAACCGGATTTGCTTCGGGAGCTTACGGTGGCGGAACTCTTCGGAGACAGTGATCAAAATACTAGGGATAGGCAATAAATGCTGGTTTAGCTGGCGACGCTCACACCTCATAAATGAAATTGAAAAATAACGGCACAGAATGTACCCCGCAATTTGAGAGGGAGAAGGGAAAGTCAGAGCGTTCAGTATTCCAGTGCAGGGAAGGAAATTACACCGGCATGAGAGAGCAGCCGGGCAAAGCTGATTGGAAGGGGACATTCGCAGGAACATAAGCTAAGCGGCAATGGCTGGAGTTTCTGTGAGTAATTCCCAAAATCCACACATCCCGAATAAGAAGAAGTATTGACGACGAAACCATGGCTGACAAGGAAGTCAAGGCTAACATTAAATCAAATGAGAGGTCATATAAAAGATCAAAAATTGTTGGGAACTTAGAGGATTGTAAAACTTTTTTAACAAATCACCAGAACGTAACTAAAGAGGCATAAGGGGAAATATGAAATAGGAAGGAAAGGTAGCAACAATATCAAAGATTTTCCAGATATATGTATTGCCGTTGTTCAGATTTCCGCGAGCGCTGTAGATTTCATTTTGTAGCTTTCTGTAGAAACGGCGTGCTCGGTTGGTAGTGTGTATGTTTCAGTTACAGATAAGGGGACGATGATGATCACCTAATGTGTCAACCATTCAGGATGGTGGAATTGGATAGTTTTCTGGAGAAAGCTGGGCTGAAAGCAATTTGTGAGGGACACTGCTGGGTTTTGGGGTCTTTTGGCGGGAGCTGAGGAGAGGGGAAGATCAGGCGAGACGGCCATAGGGTTCCATCCGGCGGCAAGAAGCGATCCGAAGGAGGTCAAGATGGGAAGTTTTACCGGTGACGGTGATGTGACTCGGCGGCATGAGTGAAGGACACACCAGGCTTTTGGAAGATATGAGCTCCGACGCTGTGTGCATTTTGCCTGGTTTAGTTGTTGATGGGTTTTGATTTTTTATCTTTTCCTCTTAATAACTGTTCTCTAAAGCTGGAATTAGTAAATATGCTCACGTTATAATTGTATGTGGTGTATAATTTGCTATTCCCTGCCGACGGATAACTGCATATGGGTAATATTTATACAGCATTCGCTCAAACAGCTGCCTTCTCACTCTGACTCTGTCTGTCATCCTACAAACCCCAATGTCTCAGCGATATTCCTCCCACAGATGTTCCTCTGGTTGACCTCAGTGGCGAGCGGAGAACTAAGCGGATTAGACCTGGGCCCACAACAGTTCACTCTCCATATCATCGGTTTGGACGAGGGGACACAGCGAAGCGAATTTCATTTTACAGATCACACTCAGCTGAAAAGTAGATTCAATTTTGGATATGGATAGTCTGCACAGTGATATGTACACGTTCGGAGAGAGCGTAAAAGTATTGCAGATGTATTACTACGTTGGGAGTGCGAAATTCTTTGAAGGGGAAAACACAACTGATTATTTAAACGGTGGAGGATTGCTGAGTGCTTTTGCGCAGAGGGACTTGTGAGTTGCTTTGCTTGAGTCGCAAAAGGTGCAACTGCTTCTGATAAGGCAAATGGAATGTCGTCCTTCGTGGCTGGAGGGATTATGCTGCATACTTTCAGGGTAGTGCCGGTGTACATTATGCAGTTCTGTCCATCTTACTTGAAGAAACACCGAACACAGGCCGGGCTTTTTAAAATCGAAGCAAGGGGCTGAGAATGAAGGACATCTCAGAGAGAAGCCATTTTTTAGAACCTTTTTTTGTTAATTATTATTGAAGATTAACAAAAGAAAATCCATTAAGGTATTAATGACAATAAGTCATTATGATCAATGAAGAATTAGATTAGCAAATAACTGATTAACAAAGCTAAGCATTATATTAATAATAATAAGAAAAAAAAACAAAATATGAAGAATATTTTTGAAAGAAAGTAAAGAAAAAAACTCTACTAAGAAGTAAGACTCTACTAACTAAAAACAATTTAAATAAAAACAATTGGGAACGCAACCCCGGAGCTATACATCATAAAATCTTCCATAGAAGCAAGATATCAATCCGCCAACTCAAATGCATTTGAACAAAAATCGGAAGGAAACCATATTAATTAACTCAAATCAGGTGACAGTAGCTGGCACATAAACCCCACCTTTTCTCAAATTCAAATCGAGGATCAAATGTTTGAATTCTGATTTTATACTAACTAAGACATCACATCCCTTGAGAGAAGCATTGCGTCAAAGTAGGAGCAGAAGCATCTTTCCATTTCAACAAAATAACCCTTCTGGCCAATAATGTAACGAATGCACTTACATGTTGTCTGATGGAGACATACCATGAATATATTGAGGGATTATACCAAACAATCTGTCAATTTATTAGGTTGTAAATTAATTTTTAAAACTTACGACCTTGCATAGAAAATAGATTTCCAAAAAGGTTTCAATACAGAACACGACCAAAACATATGTGTCAATGTGGGTTTACATCTATCACACTGACTATGAACATCAGGAAACATTTTAGACAGTCTATCCTTTGTCAAAGAGAAATAACGTAAAATTTTAAATTGAATTAAAGTGTGACTAGCACAGATTGATAAAGAGTTAACCAACTTCAAATCCGCAATCGATCCTCTGTTACCAAGATCATGTTAAGCTCTCTCACACAATCCTGCTTAATCTTAAGTGAAAGGTTATTGTGCTTTTGCAACAATAAGTTATAAATTTCCCCAATAAAACCTTTCACAAAAGGGTTCATTTTTACAATGATATCTAACAGGTCAGAATCCTGTAAATATGGAAAATTACTTAATATTTTTGTAAGAAATGCCTGACCTGAAGATATTGCAGGAAATGTGAATTCGAGAGAGAGTATTTAGTTACTAATCTCTCAAAAGACATCGGTCAGTCGTTTTGGAACTGATCCATGAAGGAATCTGACGCCGAGACATCAACCGTCTCGATTTCACCACCCCTCTCTCCTATTCTAACCTCACTCCCTCTGAACGCACTGCCTCCACTCTCTCCGCACTAACCCTAACCTCACCATCAAACCTGCAGACAAAGGTGTTGCCGTAGTAGTCTGGCGGTCGGACCTCTACCTCACTGAGGCCAAACGGCAGCTCTCCAACACCTCCTCGTACTTACCCCTGCCACAGGACCCCACCAAAAAACTCTCCCGCACCATCTCCACCCTCATCAACTCCGGACACCTTCCTCCCTCAGCCAAAAACTCATAATTCCCACACCCCGCACAGCTCGGTTTTACCTCCTCCCCAAGATCCACAAGCTTGACTGTCCCGGCAGACCCATAGTTTCAGCCTGCTCCTGCCCCACCGAACTTGTGTCTGCCCACTTCATGTTATCCCCCCATAGTTCAGACTCTCCCCACCTACATCCAGGATACATCCCATGCCCTTCACCTCTTCAATAACTTCCAATTCCCCGGCCCCGAGAGCTTCATTTTCACCATGGATGTTCAATCCTTATCCACCTCCATCCACATCAAGAAGGCCTCAAAGCCCTCCGCTACTTTTTGGATAACAGACCTCACCAGTTCCCCAGCACCATCACACTCCTCCGTTTGGCGGCGCTTGTTCTAACTCTCAATAACTTCTCCCTTGGTTCTTCCCACTTTCTCCAGATCCAGGGTGTCGCCATGGGCACTCGCATAGGCCCCAGCTATGCCTGCCTCTTTGTGGGTTATGTGGAACAGCCGATGCTCCAAATCTATACTGGCACCACTCCCCCAACTTTTCCTCCACTACATTGACGACTACATTGGTGTTGCTTCCTGCGCCCGTGCTGAGCTCGTCAATTTCATTAACTTTGCTTCAAACTTTCACCCAGCACTTAAATTCACTTGGTCCATCTCGGACACTTCTCTCCCCTTTCTTGATCTCTCGGTCTCTATCTCTGGAGGCAGACTATACACTGATATCTTCTGTAAACCCACTGACTCCCATAACTATCTTGACTATACCTCTTACACCCTGCACAATGCAAAAATACTATTCCTATTCCCAGTTCCTCCGTCTCCGCCGCATCTACTCCCAGGATGAGGCTTTCCGTTCCAGGACTTCTCAAATGTCCTCTTGTTTCACGATCGTGGTTTCACGATCGTGGTTTCCCTTCTGGTTTCATCAAAGATGCCCTAGCACTCATCTCCTCCACCACCCGCACTTCAGCCCTTAACCCATCCTCCCGTCACCACAACAGGGACAGGGTTCCCCTTATCCTCAGCTACCACAAAACCAGTCTCAGGATCAAAGCATATTATCCTCCACAACTTCTGCCACCTTCAGCAGGACCCCACCATTAAACACATCTTTCCCTCCTACCCCTGTCAGCTTTTCGCAGGGATCGTTCCCTCCGCGACTGCCTGGTCCACACGTCCCTCCCCATAGATCTACCACCTGGCACTTATCCCTGCACGCGCAAATGCTACACCTGTCCCACACCTCCTCCCTTACTACAATTTCGGGCCCCAGACAGTCCTTCCAGGTGAGGCAACACTTCACCTGCGAGTCTGCTGGAGTCGTCTATTGCATCTGGTACTCCCGGCGCGGCCTCCTCTACATCGGCGAGACCCGACGCAGATTGCAGGAACGCTTCGTGCCGTCGATCTTCCCGTTATCCTCCGAAGTTCTGTCGTGGTCACCGACTACGACCTTGATACGTACGACCGTTCTTCAGTGGTGGAATTATCACCCAGGCAAGGATGGACATACAAATAATTCCCCACCGGTCGCACCTTTTCACACTGAGTCACTGATCGATTTCCCCGAATCGATCCTCTGATCCCTCCCCTTCGTGTGGGTGCAACAAAGCTCAGTCAGTGTTGGTACTGTGCGCCTCGTGGTGTGTCTCAGTGCGTCTGTCTGTGTAACGACGGACGTAGCTTTTAAGTTTCCATGTTTGGACACCAGCTGTCCATCAACCTGCTCCGCCCTTCGCTTTCGGCAGGAAATCTACAGGCAGGCAAGTGACCTCGCAGAAATGTAAACAATCAGCAGAGGAATCATAACATTATTCTTTGAATCACTCTCTCTCTCTCTCTCTCTCTCTCTCTCTCTCTCTCTCTCTCTCTCTCTCTCTCTCTCTCTCTCTCTCTCTCTCTCTCTCTCTCATCTCTCTCTCTCTCTCTCCTCTCTCTCTCGTCTCTCTCTCCTCTCTCTCTCGTCTCTCTCTCTCCTCTTCTCTCTCTCCCTCCCCCCTCTCCTCTTAATAGCAGCACATTTCATAGAGTCTATTCTGGACCCCTGTTTCAAGCTAGGGTGACCCTTAAACACAAGTTAAGTGAAACTGCTTCAGAGAATTCAATTCCAAAATCAGCCCAAGGTGGTCGTTCATTTTTATCAACCCAATATAACCAAAATCACATAGAACCTATATTAACTGCCCAATAATACATTCTTAAATTAGGCAAAGGAAGACCTCCATCCGTTTTGATTTTTAGTAAATGATATTTACGAATTCTTGGCCTTTTATTATTCCAACCAAAAGAAGAGATAATAGAGTCAACCTGATCAAAAAACTTCTTAGTTAAAAAAATACGGATATTTGAAATTCTTTTAAAAATTTTTGGTAAAATCATCATTATAACTGCATGAATTCGACCGGCTAACGAAAGTGTAAGTGGATTCCATCTACAAAATAATTGCTTCATAAAATCCGCTAAAGGATCCAAATTAGCTTTTTAAAGGGTGTTTATAATTTTTAGTAATAAAAAACCTAAATATTTAAAAGAGACCGTATCTTTAAAAGGAATGTCATCATATATAGAAGCAGAATCACTTAGGTTAAATAATTCACTAACATGGAGGTTTAGTTTATATCCCGAAAACTTTCCCAAATTCGTTTAATAGTTTCAATAAATTAGGAATGGATTCTTCAGGATTCGAAATATATATTAAGAGATCGTCAGCATAAAGGGAGAATCTTATGAATAGTCCCATTTATGAAAATTCCATGAATATCTTTAGCTTCACGAAGTGCAATAGCCAATGGTTCCAACATCAAATTAAATAACAAGGGACTTAACGGACATTCTTGTCTTGTATACTGCAAAAGTCAAAACAAGGAGATCTGCAATTATTAGTAATGACAGTAGCAATAGCGCTTTTATATGTCGTTCTGATCCGCTTATTATATTTAATACCTATGCCGAATTTCTCTAAAACGTTAAGTAAGCATTTCCATTCAACTCTGGTCAAAATTCCTTTTAAAGCATCCAGAGAGGCAACACATTGGGGAGTCTTAGAAAAGTATGAACGTATAACATTTAACAGTCTCCGAACATTAGAGAAGGAATAATGGCCCTTTTACAAAACCTAAAAATACAAAAATTGAAAAATACCACCGCAGATGCTGTGGATCAAAGGATACGTTGTGTACGTATTCCGTTAAAAACCTGTTTGGTCTTGAGAGATAATTTTAGGTCTAACATTCTCGAGCGATTAGCCATTATTTTTGAAGAACTTAGCATCCACATTTTAATAATGAAATAGGTCTATATGAAGCACAGTCAGTAGCGTCTTTATCTTTCTTAAGAATTAAAGAAATAGAAGCTTCATAAAATGTGGAAGGTAACATTACTATCAAAAAAGAATCTTTAAGCAGGTCCAACATATATGGAGAAAGCAACATTTCATTTTTAAAATAAAATCCTACAGAATAACCATCCAGTCCAGGTGCTTTGCCAGATTGCATGAAAAAATAGCTTTCTAAAATTGGTTTTCTGGAACAAGCGCATCAAGAGTTTGCTAACCTTCAACCAGAAATTCGAGGAAAATCGATCTTTTGTAAAAAAAAAAGGCATTCTTTTTAGGAGAATCAACTTGAAACTGAGATTTATAAAGTTCAATGTAAAAGTCTTGAAGATTTTTACTAATATTTTTCATAATTAACATGCTGAACTGCGGTCTCCCTTACGATTTTTTGAATGTGTCTTTTGGCTCTAGCAGCTTTTAATTCTGATTTCTATTTCTTATCACCAAACACATAAAAGTGACTTTTCAATTTAAGCAAATTTCTTGCAATAGAATAAGTTAATAAAAAATTATATTGTGATTGAAGTTCAACTCTTTATTTGAATAAATCAATGTAAGAGAAATTGCATAAATATTATCCAAGTCTTTAACTTGTTTGAAATCTTATATAACTCAGTTTTTGCTGGTTCTTAAGCTTAGCTCAATAGAAGATTATTCTGACAGCGCAGAAATGCTTTAAATGTATCCCATATAATCAATTTCGACACATCTCCCGTATTATTAAGATGAAAAAATTATTTTATCTAATTCTCAAATAAATTTGACAAAGTCCGAACTTTGAATTAATTTTCGGAAAACACCAAGGCGAATTTGCAATAGCAACTCATTTAACTCAAAGGCTAAGCTTAAAAGCGCATGATCCGAGAGAAACGATAGCATCATATTGACATTTCGGGACTTTGGACAAAAATCGGGGATCAGCTATAAATTAATCAATTTTCGAATAAAGTTTGGTGAACATCTTGAAAAAAAGAACAATCTCTATCATTAGGATGTAAATGTCTCCAAATTTCAACCAGGCCAAATTCAATTAAAAAAGAGTTATTAAGTGATGCAGAGCAACTCGGAAGCAGCTGATTGGTCGAACTCTTGTCAATCAAACGATTTAAACAACAGTTGAAATCACCCCCCATTAACAACATATATTCAAGCAAATCCGGCAATACAGCAGATACATTTTTATAAAAAAGAACGATCATCTACGTAGGTCCATATAGATTAATCAGGACAATTTTTCGGTTACAAATTGTTCCTTTAACAATCAAAAATTTACCATTAATATCTGACACAATATCTTCTTGGGTGAATAAAATATTAGATTTAATAAAAATAGATAACCCCTTTGTTTTATTTTTAGAAGTAGCGAGAAATTGAAGGTCCACTCCCACAAAGTAAAAGATCTATTTTGATCGCCAGTTCTGATATACGTTTTCTTGAGCAAAAGTTATATCGGGTTTGAAGCGATTAATGATTTTAAATGTCTTCTTCCGCTTAATAGGATGATTCCAACCACGTACATTCCAACTTATAACGTTTATATGTTTAGTTAACACAAAAAATATTTAATTTAGCCCATAAATACACGCATACTTCGCGGGCTAATCAAAACCGGCCCGTGATAAACATAACCATATACAAAACATATATGCTCCGGAATTTCGTAATGGAAATATATTAAAAAAGAAACTAAAATGCATCCTACAATTAATCTTATTACTTCAAAACTAACCCCAGTCCTCCCACCACCGAAAAGCCCGAAATTCCGCAAAAAAAAAAGCCG